>NC_045776.1:17964399-18244399 GCF_008692025.1 Phocoena sinus
CTCATCTTCCCATCTGTAACTTGTGTTTTTACTCTTTCTGGGGTCTTCCAAAGAATGGAAGCTAATGTGGTTGAACCAATCGCTATTTTTTCTTTATAGTTTGTTCTTTTTGTGACTTGGCTAATAATCTTTGCCTATCCTGAGGTCACAAAAATGTTTTTGTATTTTTTTTCCCTAAAAAGTGTGAAAATTTCCTTCCTATGTTGTCATTGTTCTATCTGGAATTGATTTTAGTGAATGGTGTGAGGAGTCGATCTAGTTTTTTGTTTTATCTTCTTTTCTGTTTTTCTTATTCCGTATTTCTAACCCATTGGCACAGCACCGTTATTGAAAAATCCCTCTTTTTCCACTTATTTATAATGTCACCTCTTCCATGTACGTGTGGGTCTTCTTGCGTATCTCTATTCCATTCCAAAGACTATTTGTCTCTGCACCAATGTCACTGTCTCATTTTCTATGACTTCATAATTATTCTTATCTCGTAAGGCACAATATAGTTCTCAAATCCAGGAATCTGAATTGGCCAGGACTAGGCTGATAGATAAATAGAAGACATCTTTTAAATTTAAAAATCTCAAAAATGTCAGCTCTAAAACATGCTGGCACTGAGTATTACAAGAAAATGAAAAGATTAAAAAAAGGTCTTTTCCTTCAATAGCCCAATTTGAGGCAAATGTGCATTCTTTTGCAAATACACAACAGAAAGCTAGGATGGACTTTGCTGAAGCATAGTAGTGATTACCTATTTTTGTCTTTACAGAGGTGTGAAGGTACATTTAGGTTCTCTTCTTACAGGAACCAGAAATCAAGTGGCTGAAATGTAAAGTGCTGATAACATACACACTTTTAGGAACTTCTACTCACAAGGACATTCATTCACTTCCCCCTTCCAGTCACGCAAGTTTTAAAAGACCCACCTGAGTGAGAAGGTCCTGCCTTTACAAAGAGCTCTAGTTCACCCAATTTGATCCCATTTTATTTTAATGAAAATAAATTAAATGGAATAGATAATAAAGTTCTCCCAAAGATGCCTTCTTTAGAGTTATCTAAAGTTTATCAGCAAAATAACTTTGACTAAGTTAAATGGCGATGTGTCACACACCCAAAACGTGTGAAGCAATTTGAAAAAATATTTTAAATATGCCATGGATTTGTAAATTAATGCAGGGCTCACTGTGCTTGAATTTCCATTTCTAAACTGCTTCATTTGCATGCAAAGAGTGGGCAATTTTTGTGTGTGTGAAAATTTAGCCTTAAGAAATGAAAATCAAAAACTCAGCAACTTGAAAAGAGCTGTTAGGCATAGAAATTGTTTAATCGGTTTCCAGCAGGGCCAATGGTGTTGGCATTTTGAAATACCAGATTGGATTGGCATCCTAGAAAAAAAATCCTCAGCTCAGAAAAAGTCGCCTAAAAAAGCCACCATCTACAAAGTGGGGAAAGAAGATGGCCGAGATATGACAAATGCCAATGAAATGAATTCTGCGATCGAGAGAGAGCCTGAAGTGTGAAATGAACAAATGTTACATGTGAGAAAATTTCTGTCAGTGCTATCCCAATCATCTATTCTGACAAATACAATGCTTGATCAGAAAGTCAGGTGTTTTTGTCTAAGGGATGGTTCCCTGTGGATCTTTTAAGAGGACCTAATGCTCTGGGTTTATCTTCAAGTCAATGTTCTCACTTCAGAGGATTTTATAAAGGGACCTGATAATTTCCTCTGTAACAAGGTTGTGATCCCAACTTAGATTTTCCATCCAGGGTTTTTAAAATGCAAGTTTAAAATAAGATTTCGTTTAAACATTTTGTGATTCTTTTGTGGCTCAGAACTTAGAAAGAAGACCAGAATACCATATTTTTATTAGAGAACATATTTCTTTACAGTATCCCAAATGAAAGGTACAAAGTTAGATCTACGTGGATATAATGATATAGTAATAAAAACCTAATAATAAATAATGATTTTATTTTTTTTTTACATACACCTTTTTTGGGTACCTGCTTTGTGTTGGGTACTATCCTAGGTGCTGAGGATACAAAAATGAGTAAGAAACACACCTTGCACCCTTAAGAAGCTCAGTCTTTGCAGTGAGTCTCTCTCTAGTGGGCTTAGAAAAATAAATTGTCTAATCTAGTTATCTAGTTTTCTCCCAAAGGACCTGCTGAATGCACAAGGTCCAGATAACAAGGAAGGTGAGTCTCTCCTTTCCTGTTTTCTCTTCAATCTCAGCTGGTGGAACAGTAGCCGGCTCAAGGAATGTGATGCTCTTGTCGTATTGAATTTGAACTGGCTGCTTGGCTCACACTGATTCTTCCCCCAACAAGGGAGCAGAGAAAACTGTTCTGGTTTCCCTTCCCGGGACCAGGGGTACAATTTTTGTGCAAGAATAAAGGGATGCCATAACACCTTCATGCTGGGATCACTTCTGTTTGTGCTGTTGTTGCTGAAAATGAACAAACTTCATGGTCCAGCACCTTCAGACACGAGTCCTAAGTTCTCAGTGTGACGCTTGGCATGCATCAGTGTTTGTTGATTGAACAAATGACAATGCAAGGATGACAGGCATGGCATCTCAGAAAAGGTTTCTCTGTGATAAAGGACTGTAGTATAGTTTCAAAATAAGAAGACCGAACACCAAATGTAAATATAATGTCTACTCTGAATATATTCAAAACTAACTCTAAAATATGCTTATAAGGAGGTGACAGAATTGTAGATTTTGGGAGGGAAACATTGTAAGAATATGTCCCCCACCTCCCCGTTTTTTGTATCTTTCTGTGGGTGGTCTGTAGACTGAGGTGTATGTGGTGTATACCACTTGGGTTGAACTTGAAAAGCTAAGACTTGGATTCTGTTTGAAATTTTATCAACTTACTATTGCATACTGAATAATCTTGTGATTTACTAACCCATGGTGCCTATAAAATGATTAATTTTAAAAATATGGCTACACATATGTGAGGTATGTGTCTCTATATCTAAATTTTTTTCTTAATGAGTCAAGATTCATTTTCCTTGTGGCTTAGTCAAAAGTCCATACTTCAAATGGTAGTAAATTAGTATATGGCAAATGCTTCAAGATTTACACTAAATTATACTGAAAGTAAATGCATTGTAAAATCTTGGTATGACTCTAGCTAGTACACTTTTTTATAAAGAAGGTGAGGCGGGGCATGAGATGAGACAGCTATCCTCAGGCCACATACCTCTGAACTCGTAGCTGTTTGCAATGCTGCCAGCTTCCAGGGACTGCAAATCTGACTAATGGTGGCCTAAACAATAGACACTGAATTTTTGAAAACAGTAAGAAATACGAAGGTAGATGCATTTCGGTTGGTACAATGGCTCATTAATGTCTTCAAACATCCAGGAGCCAGGATTCTTCTAATAGTCCTGCTTCTCCAGAGTATTGGTGTTTTTGTTTTTTTCCCTTTATGGCTGTCACCTCATGTTTACAATATGGCTGCCTCAGCTCCAGGCATCATGTGCTCATGCCAGCACCCTAAGCAGAAACTGAAGGTCAGAGGCTAAATAAAGGTCTTATCCCCTGAAGCTCTGCCTTTTTAGACAGTAAGGAGAGGAATTCTCCCCTTTGCTTCTCATTGTCCAGAATGCTATCACACAACTGCCCTACATAGTTACAGGGGCAGGGGAATGCGATTACCATGAGTTGTTAGCTCAGCCATTATTTACTTCCTGGTATTGGGGAGAGACTCCGCTTCCCTGAGATCTAGAGATACCTGCTGGCTACTTGAACTCATTGTCAGAGGTCTGTGGTCAGGAAGGTCACGGGCAGAGTCTGGGCAGCCTGTAGGATGTGCTGGTGCTGGATGGAAGAGTTGAGATGCAGTTATAAGAGGTGGACTAAGGAGTGGGTTGGCCCGTGGGTCAAGGACACAGGACCCAAGACTGAATTCTGGATTTGCTCCTTACCAACCCTATGACCTTGGGCAAAATGAGTTAGTACTTAATGCTCCACTTCGAAGTTGAATTATCTGTAATAATACCAACCTCAAAGGGTTGTTACGATACTTAAATGAGATAATGTGGGCAAGGACTTAGTGTTGAGCTGGTATGTGTTAAAGGATTAAGAAGAAGGGGCTCCTTTACTATTTCTGAGCCTATAGGGCGGAATAGGGTCCTCTGCTACTAGATGCTGACGAGGCTCGCTTTGGGAAAGAGCTCTGTTTTGAGAGGCAGAAGCCAGGCTTGTCATTCCCTTGCTAAGTGTTTGTGACTTAAGTAAGTTCCCATTTCTGGAGCTCAGTTTCCTCAAGTGTAAGATGGGAATCAGGGCTGAGTAGTCTCCAAGCTCCACCAGCTCCAGCATCCTGATGTAACCATGGGCTCTTTGTAGCGGACAGCTGGTGGCATGGGTCCCCAGGGTCTACAAGGGCCACTGTCATCGCACTCTTTGCAAAGATTGGAGACTTCTTGTGCGTTCACTGACACTGTTTGCTGCTGTCCATATGAAGGTGGGATATAATTGTGGGGCCCCTACTCTCCCCATGGTCCATATGCTTTATTAAAATAACCCCCTGGAATAAGCTAGATGCTGCCTTATCGCTAAAATGGCCAGTGACCTCATCTGAAAATGGCTCCTGAGCCTGAAATCCCAGTGGGGCTTCTGTCCCATTGTCTGTCAGTCTCGATTTTACATTTGGACCTGATTTTCCTTCCATAGGATATTCAGAAACACTCTTCATTAACTTTGTACTTATTTAGTTTCAATAAAAACAAGGCAAATGCATAATGAGCATTTTAACAATAAATAAATTAGAACTTGAGATTGTTATAACAATATACATTGTGAGAATGAAGAGTCTAAAAATAAAGACAAAACCATAAACACCTCTGCTTTCTCTCTGGAAATCAAAAATGCACCACTGGTTTTAGGACAAAGGAAGAATAATGAAAGGAACTGGAAAATTTTCTTCCCACCTAATAGAGGGAAGGTAGTTGCCTGGAGTTGGATGAGGAACAGTTGTATCCAAAACAGTAAACTTGCCCTAAAAAGGCTTGATTATTAGTTCCACTAAAAAAAAAAAAAAAAGCAGCAACAAGGATAAATGTAAAACTGATGTTAGGAGATTTTTAAAAGCTGCAACCTCTGAAAAACGAAGTAGTCGTTTGCAAAATTCTGTTCCAATCAACAGAATTGTTTCCTTCAGAAAAAACAGTCGGACACTCCCCATCCTCCGTCCCAGCACAGCCTGGAAATTGTTCTTTCTTCCTGTGGGACACGGAGATGTTCAAACGCTTCGTCAAGACTGTCATGCCCTAAAAAATTCTGAGTGTCATTGTGGAATAATCAACCTCAGACTGAATGTTACAGATTTTCCGAGGCTTGTTGCAATTAAGGAAAATTGGAGGCTAGTGGTAGAGGAGTCTGGGATGAGACAAGTTGAACCTCTTGTGATGGGAGCCATCGGAAGGGCGTGGCCCAGGGCTCACAGCAGCCCTTGGCATTGGCTTTTGGAACTCTGCGTACTCCACACACTTAGACTTAGGGTACAACATAGGATGGGGGCCAAGTATTAACCTGTGTTTTTGTTTCTATAAATTGCTTCAGGTGATGTATCCTGAAGCTTGTATGTCTAAGAAACACGGTAACAAATGCACAAACAGAAAGAAGCAAAATAATTCCATGGAGTGAAACGATCCCTGTTCTGAAAAATATTCTTTTATGTTAAAAACTTCGTAGGAGAGAATGAAGCCAAAACTGAGATATCCAAAATATTTTAAAATTTGGAAGTACATATATGTGTGTATGGGTGTGTGTTTCCACATATATACGCACATTTGAATTTTAACTTCTCTCTCTGAGTTTGGGGTGAATCTGATAATCACATTTATCTTGTTATAAACTTCATGACTTGCCTCTTTCCTGTGCGTGCTTCTCCCTACTCCTACCCACTGGGCCCCGGCCCACACTTTGGAGGAGTTTTAGAAAATGATTGTGCTCAATTAAGATCCATTGATGGACACTTTGGTGTATTAAAAGAGTCCCCATAGCCTGCAGTGAAGTGGAGTTGGGTAAAAAAGTAGAAGCAAATTAGTCATGAAAACATGTTCCCGTGGTAAAAAAATAATCTAGGGACCTAGACGCAGGCCGAGGAGACCAGGGAAACAGGCAGGGCACAGTGAGCCACAACTCATTAAATAGAAACGGTTCTGGGGGGAAGAAGAAAGCAAACGGGTTGGAAAGGCAGGGAAGCTGTACATCCACAGGGCTTTGCAGCGGCTCTGAGCACTTGGAACCGGATCACAGAAATTCAGAGCTGGAAGGGAGCTGACAGATCACCAAATTCAACCCCTTATGTTGCAGATGAGGAAACCAAGGTTGAATGCTTTGCCCGAGGTCCCTGCTAAATCAGAGCAGAAGCAGGGCTGGGGCCCAGGACTCTCTACCCTCAGCCTGGGGCCTCCTCACCACTAGGCAGTGGGACCTGCTTCTTCTATTTGGCCACTCCTGTTTGTTGAAGTTTCACTAGGAAGTGATAAAGGAACTATGGAAAACCAGATTTGATAAATAACTGAAAAAGTGACCAGGGAATTACCACAAAAGGTTATGGTACAATACAAGAGTTTCTCAATGCTGGCTGCACATTAAAACAAGGCACCACGTCTCACTAGTTTAATCAGAATTAATGTGAGTGAGGCTCTGACACCGATCATTATAAAAGGTCCCAGACGATTCGCATGTGCAGCCACAGTTGACATAAAAGATGTGGATTTGAATCCTGCTATTATTATTAGCTGTGTGACTTTAGGCATGTATGTAGTTACTTGACCTCTCTGAGCTTCTCTTTACTCGTGTGTGAAATGGAGCCAATAATACCTTTCTAAGGTCACTGTGAGATTAGATGAGATAAAGCATATGTCTCAGAGTAGTCGGTATTTGTCATTAAATGTTTGTTTCCTTTATGAAACATGAATCTCAGTGATTATAATTAGAGATTTTATTGTTTTGTGAACTATTGTTGAGTTTTTTCCCCTAGTGTGTTCTTAACTCCCTGAATGCGTTCTCAACAATTCTCGCTGAAAATTCAAAAATGGTTTTCAATTTTCAGAATAAGGTGATGGGGCAGAGTGTGTAGCCACCAAGAAAGTCATAGTTAATTCATTGACGAGGCTGCTTCTTCTGAGATTCTGGAAGGCTGCCTGGAGGAGGTGAGCCTCGTGGCTGGCATAAGAGGATAGCTGAAGAATTCCCGAATGAAACTACATGGCAGTTGATACATGAATAAACCTTAAACGGCATCGTCACATATCGAGAAAACCATTGCCTTTTCACTTTCTTTTCAGTGCTTCTTATGCTATCAATGACATTTCACTCGCTAATATCACTGTTTAAAGAGACTTGATCTCAGAGCCTTCTTAGAATTTAACATTGTTTCACCTTAATTCTGTTTATGTTTATGGTTGGCTTTTATTGATAGCAAGTGATACAGGTTTTCCATTTATAATGAATGGAAATGTAAATTTATGTAAGGAAAAAATATGCCGACTTAAAGAAAATTCTTAAGTGAACAAGGTAGGAGTGGTAAGCAGACAGTGAAAAAATCATGAAGGTGGAAGATTCCTGGGTTCCTGGGTCTTGCCTTACCTGTGAGACCTCAGGCTAGAACAATAATACACTCTTTCTGGACCTCAGTTTCCTCCCCCCAAATAAAAGTGTTAGATTTGACAATGCCTAAGATTGCTTTCAATTTGGGCATATCTGATTTTCAAATTCATCACAATTTGCCATCAGTCGTCGATAATAGTGTATTATCAATAGTTGAGGACTATTATCAATAGACTTTGACGATAGTCTCAGTTGTCAAAGATATAAAAAATCACCCCATTAAAAAAGGGGATGGAAAATAAATTTCTATTTCATATCCCCATAGAAGACCTTGTGGATTACTGGTTCTTAGTAAAACCATCTTTACTGGGAGCCATACTCTTCTATTAGATTCTTCTTCTCTTGCTGATAGCCCCTATTCATTAACTTTAAAGACTGTTGTGATCTGGGTGATTACCTACATTCAAAGGTAACGCCCAAGCCAGGTGCATCCTTTTGTGAATTTCCCAGGCAATTAGGTCTGTGGATTATTGCTGGGTTAGCGTTATTTCCCCCTTTTTGGCACTCTTGGGAAATCTGAAATACAGGATAGATTCTCCCACTGCAGAGTGGTAGTAAAATATTAATTGGTATAAAAAAGCATTAATTTGGTAGTTTGGATATAATGATGGCATCAATGCTTCACCTGCTGCCGCCAGATTCCTAACCATGTGAGTAATGGTTCAGAGCACACAGACGCTGAGGGGGTAGGGCTGGTGTCCTGGGGCGTGAGGGCTGTTGGGGAGAACCTCTAGGTTTTCACGGTGTTGTTCTCCGAGGCTGGTGCCTGCTGGGAAGGGCCAGAACTGGGGCGAGGCTAGCCAGGCGCCCAGGGTGCAAGATTCAGGGAGGCACTCTCAGCCTCCTGCAAGTGCTTCCTCGGAGACCTGGCCCTCTGAAAACTGCTGATTGATGATTCACGATTCAAGATCTGCTGATACTTGTCTCAGCACCGCTCTGGGTGGTGGAGAACCAATTTCTCACGCCCAGTCACCATCCTTCTCTCCTCTCCCCTCTATGCCTTCACTACTTGGCTGCAAGGTCATTTCAGGCTCAGAGGTGGTCTTCTTCCTCCACTAATTCAAAGTCTCCTTTGCCAGTGGCAACTCCTGCACCACCTTTGTTTTGTGTCGTTTTCTGGTTACTATTCCCTGGGATGAGAATGTCAATGAACTCTGGAAATAAGGGTTGTAAGGATTCAACCAGTGTCTTTTCAATGCTTTTCATGTCACAAACATTGTTCTAGACCCTTTCTAGTGCATTATTTCATCTAAGCCTTTCTATATTATTATGCCCACCTTAGCAAAGGGGCAACTGAAGCTTAGAAAATAACCCAGTTTGCTTTCAGGCGGTAACGGGCTTCTGAAAGTAGTGATTTTATATGACCCCATTCTGTAGAAAGTTTTTTTGAGTTTTCCAATAGAGGAGAAATGTTGGGGAAATTTCCCAGAAGGTCAAAGTCTTTGGGATGGATGTGAGCTTCCCTTGATAAGGGTTGGGAAAATACCGCTGACAAGGCACGATAATCCTTTTGGTTGCAAGGGGCTTGGAAGAAGAAGGACAAGCCTGGATGCTTTGTTGAGAGTTGACTTTGAGGCAGGGGATCCATGGGCCGTGCAGCTTTAAGAAGACCCATAAAGGGAACTGGGTCGTTGGGTCTGGAGTTACAGGTGGATCCAGGAACCTTATTCAGTGACCCAACCTAGCCATGGTGGGCAGCTCCAGGCTTGAGAATGAATTGTTTGGAAGTGTGTGGAAACATTGTGTTAAGGCAATGGAGAGTTTGCTAGCAATTTTTTCACCCATTCATTTACTCACTCACTCACTCAAAAATGCTTAGTGAGCATCTGCTAAGTGCCACATAATAATCTCATCCTGAGGATACAGAGGGAAACCACCAGGTGAGAGCCTGGCTGTCTGGACGCTGTAGGCTGAGATCCTGCAACACTTCAAGGTTGAGGGAAAAAGGAGGAGTGAGTAAGGAGACCAGGAAGGACTGGCCAGGGAGGTGTCTGGGAAACTAGGAGGGAGTGGTGTTAAGTAAACCCAAAGAATAGAGTGTTTCCAGAACACTCCAGCCCTGATGGCGGGGACAGGAAGCTAAGGAGAGGACTGTCAAATAATCTGTTTACCACCTTACACCCTGACAACTTCCAACTTTTCCTCTTCAGCGTTTTCTCAAGAGGCTTTACTTTAACATCATTCATATTGGGATAGAGCAAATGAGGTACAGCCACAAAGGAGCGTATGTACATCGATGGGGACTCTTGCAGTGATGCTGGGCTCTTGCTGCATTCTTCTGGGAGGCAAGTCCCATTGCCTGCGGCATGCTTTAAAGTGAAGTGTTTCAAGTGGCAGAGAGCAGCCTGCCATGACAGAGAAAAGCTGGAGTGGCAGCAATGCCTCCAATGGCAGGAAATTCAGAAAGTGCTCCCCAGAAACCCACTCCCTTCAGTGCGATCAAGACAATATCATGATACCAACCCATTTGCTCCTGAGAATAATTACAAGTACCATTTGTACAATCCTTGAGAGTTTATAAAGTGCTTCCATGGGTGTTGTATAATGGATTTTATTTGAGCTTGATGTGTGTGAACAGACGAGGAGCCCCCAAATCCTTCCACATCAGCATGTCGGCTTGTGTAAGTCCCTGTCTCCTTCCCAAAGTGGAACCATGGAAACCATGGCCGCCCCTTGGGACTGGTATCCTGCCTCCCAGCAATCATGACTCTGAATATGGAGGATATGGGAGATTTTCTCCTATATATCTCAGAGTTTTCCAAATGTTTTGTCATAAGCATGCCTACGTTTGTAATTAGAAAAAAAAAAGAGTTATTTAAACAAATCAGGGGAAGCAAGGTTCTGAAATTCACCACAGTCAACAAGACTTGCCTGCCCTCGAGCTGGACCAGTGGACTGGCCAGCTCCTTTGGTCAAGCTTCCTGGATCAGAAGAGCCATCGCTGTTTTGAAGAGGGGCCATCAAGGTCATCTAGTCAACACCCTTCACGCACCAGTCAGTGTGCAAAGAGCAGAACTAGCCAGAAGCAGTGTCCTACTTCTTTAAAAGAGATACTTGGAAAGGTTTAATGCCAGCAGAGCAAAGCCAAAGATATCAATCCTTGTAGATTCTGAATGTGCTGTTTTCTTTCTTAAATCATTACATTTTTATTAAATAATATGAGATCCTTAAAGGAAGTGTGGTAACTAAAAAAAGGAAAAACATTCTATCCATTAAAGGTGATCTCAAAGTTTCTCCCCCCTCCTCCAGTCTTCCTAAATGGAAGTAGGCAGGGTTTTTTTTTTTTGCATAATGGTATTTATATTTGTTTGAATTTCTGAAATTTCTTTTCCAGAATTATATCTTAAATCTGAATAATTGAGAGTAACAACTCATTATATAAAAAAAATCTTTTTAAAGCTTTACACAGAGTGAAAAATAAAAAGGCTCCTATAGCCTCCATCAGCCGCTGCAGTTTCATTAGTTGGATACAGGGTGGTTCCCTGGGGTGGTAGCCCACAGGACAGGCCATCGGTGCTTTATTTTTATTTTTATTTTTTTAACATCATTATTGGGATATAATTGCTTTACAATGTTGTGTTAGTTTCTGCTGTATAACAAAGTGAATCAGCTATACATATACATACATCCCCATATCTCCTCCCTCTTGTGTCTCCCTCCCACCCTCCCTATCCCACCCTTCTAGTTGGACACAAAGCACTGAGCTGATCTCCCCGTGCTATGCGGCTGCTTCCCACTAGCTATCTATTTTACATTTGGTAGTGTATGTATGTCCATGCCACTCTCTCACATTGTCCCAGCTTCCCCTTCCACCCCGTGTCCTCAGGTATGTTCTCTACGTCTGCATCTTTATTCCTGCCCTGTCACTAGGTTCATCAGTACCATTTTTTTAGATTCCATATATATGTGTTAGCATACGGTATTTGTTTTTCTCTTTCTGACTTACTTCACTCTGTATGACAGACTCTAGGTCCATCCACCTCATTACAAATAACTCAACTTCGTGTCTTTTTATGGCTGAGTCATATTCCATTGTATATATGTGCCACATCTTCTTTATCCATTCATCTGTCGATGGACACTAAAGTTGATTCCATGTCCTGGCTATTATAAATAGAGCTTCAATGAACATTGTGGTACATGACTCTTTTTGAATTATGGTTTTCTCTGGGTATAAGCCAAGTAGTAGGATTGCTGGGTCATATAGTAGTTCTATTTTTAGTTTTTTAAGGAACCTCCATACTGTTCTCCATAGTGGCTGTATCAATTTACATTCCTACAAACAGTGCAAGAAGGTACCGTTTTTTCCATATCCTCTCCAGCATTTATTGTTTGTAGATTTTTTGATGATGGCCATTCTGACTGGTTTGAGGTGATACCTCATTGTACTTTTGATTTGCATTTCTCTAATGATTAATGATGTTGAGCATCCTTTCATGTGTTTGTTGGCAATCTGTAGATCTTCTTTGGAGAAATGTCTATTTAGGTCTTCTGCCCATTTTTGGATTGGGTTTTTTGTTTTTCGATATTGAGCTGCATGAGTTGCTTGTAAATTTTAGAGATTAATCCTTTGTCAGTTGCTTCAGTTGAAAATATTTTCTCCCATTCTGAGGGTTGTCTTTTGGCCCTGTTTATGGTTTCCTTTGCTGTGCAAAAGCTTTTAAGTTTCATTAGGTCCCATTTGTTTATTTTTGTTTTTATTTCCATATCTCTAGGAGGTAGGTCAAAAAGGATCTTGCTGTGATTTATGTCATACAGTGTTCTGCCTATGTTTTCCTCTAAGAGTTTTAGAGTGTCTGGCCTTACGTTTAGGTCTTTAATCCATTTTGAGTTTATTTTTGTGTATGGTGTTAGGAAGTGTTCTGATTTCATTCTTTTACATGTAGCTGTCCAGTTTTCACAGCACCACTTATTGAAGAGGCTGTCTTTTCTCCATTGTATATTCCTGCCTCCTTTATCAAAAATAAGGTGGCCATATGTGCATGGGTTATCTCTGGGCTTTCTAGCCTGTTCCATTGATCTGTATTTCTGTTTTTTTGCCAGTACCATACCGTCTTGATTACTGTAGTTTTGTAGTATAATCTGAAGTTCAGGACCCTGATTCCTCCAGCTCCATTTTTCTTTCTCAAGATTGCCTTGGCTATTTGGAGTCTTTTGTATTTCCATACAGATTGTGAAATTTTTTGTTCTAGTTCTGTGAAAAATGCCATTGATAGTTTGATAAGGATTGTATTGAATCTGTAGATTGCTTTGGGTAGTAGAGTCATTTTCACAATATTGATTCTTCTAATCCAAGAACATGGTATATCTCTCCATCTGTTGGTATCATCTTTAATTTCTTTCATCAGTGTCTTATAGTTTTCTGCATGCAGGTCTTTTGTCTCCTTAGGTAAGTTTATTCCTAGGTATTTTATTCTTTTTGTTGCAATGGTAAATGGGAGTGTTTCCATAATTTCTTTTTCAGATTTTTCATCATTAGAGTACAGGAATGCAAGAGATTTCTGTGCATTCATTTTGTATCCTGCTACTTTACCAAATTCATTGATGAGCTCTAGTAGCTTTCTAGTAGCATCTTTAGGATTCTCTATGTATAGTATCATGTCATCTGCAAACAATGACAGCTTTACTTCTTCTTCTCCGATTTGGATTCCTTTTATTTCTTTTTCTTCTCTGATTGCTGTGACTGAAACTTCCAAAACTATGTTGAATAATAGTGGTGAGAGTGGACAACCTTGTCTTGTTCCTGATCTTAGAGGAAATGGTTTCAGTTTTTCATCATTGAGAGTGATGTTGGCTGTGGGTTTGTCATATGTGGCCTTTATTATGTTGAGGTAAGTTCCCTCTATGCCTAGTTTCTGGAGCGTTTTTATCATAAATGGGGGTTGAATTTTGTTGAAAGATTTTTATACATCTATTGAGATGATCATATGGTTTTTCTCCTTCAATTTGTTAATATGGTTTATCACATTGATTGATTTGCATATATTGAAGAATCCTTGCATTCCTGGAATAAACCCCACTTGATCATGGTGTATGATCCTTTTAATGTGCTGTTGGATTCTGTTTGCTAGTATTTTGTTGAGGTTTTTTGCATCTCTGTTCATCAGTGATATTGGTCTGTAGTTTTCTTTCTTTGTGACATCTTTGTCTGGTTTTGGTATCAGGGTGATGGTGGCCTTGTAGAATGAGTTTGGGAGTGTTCCTCCCTCAGCTTTTTTTGGAAGAGTTTAGAAGGATAGGTGTTAACTCTTCTCTAAATGTTTGATAGAATTCACCTTAAAGCAGTCTGGTCCTGGGCTTTTGTTTTCTGGAAGATTTTTATTCACAGTCTCAATTTCAGTGCTTGTGACTGGTCTGTTTATATTTTCTATTTCTTCCTGGTTCAGTCTCAGATGGTTGTGCCTTTCTAAGAATTTGTCCATTTCTTTGTGGTTGTCCATTTTATTGGCATGTAGCTGCTTGTAGTAATCTCTCATGATCCTTTGTATTTCTGCAGTGTCAGTTGTTACTTCTCCTTTTTCATTTCTAATTCTGTTGATTTGAGTCTTCTCCCTTTTTTTCTTGATGAGTCTGGCTAATGGTTTATCCATTTTTTTAATCTTCCCAAAGTACCAGCTTTTAGTTTTATTGATCTTTGCTATTGTTTTCTTCATTTCCTTTTCCATTTACTTCTGATCTGATCTTTATGATTTCTTTCCTTCTGCTAACTTTAGGGGGCTTTTGTTCTTCTTTCTCTAATTGCTTTAGGTGTAAGGTTAGGTTGTTTATTTGAGATGTTTCTTTCTTGAGGTAGGATTGAATTGCTATAAACTTTCCACTTAGAACTGCTTTTGCTGCAACCCATAGGTTTTGAGTCATCTTGTTTTCATTGTCATTTGTTTCTAGGAATTTTTTTATTTCCTTCTTGATTTCTTCAGTGATCTCTTGGTTATTTAGTAGTGTATTGTTTAGCCTCCATATGTTTGTATATTTTACAGATTTTTTCCTGTAATTGATATGTAGTCTCACAACGTTGTGGTCAGAAAAGATACTTGATATGATTTAAATTCTCTTAAATTTACCAAGGCTTGATTCGTGACACAAGATATGATCTACCCTGGAGAATATCCCATGAGCACTTGAGAAGCAATTGGAATCTGTTGTTTTTAGATGGCATATCCTATAAATATTAATTAAGCCCATCTTGTTTAATGTATCATTTAAAGCTTTTGTTCCCTTATTTATTTTCATTTTGGATGATCTGTCCATTGGTGAAAGTGGGGTCTTAAAGTCCCCTACTATGATTGTGTTACTGTCGATTTCCCCTTTTATGGCTGTTAGTGTTTGCCTTATGTATTGAGGTGCTCCTATGTTGGGTGCATAAACATTTACAATTGCTAAATCTTCTTCTTGGATGGATCCCTTGATCTTTATGCAGTGCCCTTCTTTGTCTCTTGTAATAGTCTTTATTTTAAAGTCTCTTTTGTCTGCTATGAGAATTGCTACTCCAGCTTTCTTTTAGTTTCCATTTCCATAGAATATCTTTTTCCACCCCTTCACTTTCAGGCTGTATGTGTCCCTAGGTCTGAAGTGGGTCTCTTGTAGACAGTTTTTCCCTTTCATCACGTTAAATGTGTCCTCCCACTCCCTTCTGGCTTGCAGTTTCTGCTGAAAGATCAGCTGTTAACCTTGTGGGGATTCCCTTGTATGTTATTTGTTGTTTTTCCCTTGCTGCTTTTAATATTTTTTGTTTGTATCTACTTTTTGATAGTTTGATTAATATGTGTCTTGACGTGTTTCTCCTTGGATTTATTCTGTATGGGGCACTCTGCCCTTCCTGGACTTGATTGACTATTTCCTTTCCCATATTAGGAAAGTTTTCAACTATAATCTCTTCAAATATTTTCTCAGTCCCTTTCTTTTTCTCTTCTTCTACTAGGACCCCTATAATTTGAATGCTGGTGTGTTTAATGTTGTCCCAGAGGTCTCTGAGACTGTCCTCAATTCTTTTCATTATTTTTTCTTTATTCTGCTCTGCAGTAGCTATTTCCACTATTTTATCTTCCAGGTCACTTATCCTTTCTTCTGCCTCAGTTATTCTGGTATTGATTCTTTCTAGAGAATTTTTAATTTCATTTATTGTGTTGTTCATCATTGTTTGTTTTCCCTTAAGTTCTTCTAGGTCCTTGTTAAATGTTTCTTGTATTTTCTCCATTCTATTTCCAAGATTTTGGATCATCTTTACTATCATTACTCTGAATTCTTTTTCAAGTAGACTGCCTATTTCCTCTTCATTTCTTTGGTCTGGTGGGTTTTTACCTTACTCCTTCATCTGCTGTGTGTTTCTCTGTCTTCTCATTTTGCTTAACTTACTGTGTTTGAGGTCTCCTTTTCACAGGCTGCATGTTTGAGTTCCTGTTGTTTTTGATGTCTGCCCCCAGTGGGTAAGGTTGGTTCAGTGCATTGTGCAGGCTTCCTGGTGGAGGGGACTGGTGGATGAGGCTGGATCTTGTCTTTCTGGTGGGCAGGACCACATCTGGTGGTGTGTTTTGGGGTGTTGTGACCTTTTTATGATTTTAGGCAGCCTCCGCTAATGGGTGAGGTTGTGTTCCTGTCTTGCTAGTTGTTTGGCATAGGGTGTTCAGCACTGTAGCTTGCTGGTTGTTGAGCAGAGCTGGGTCTTAGAAGTGAGATGGTGATCTCTTGGAGAGCTTTCGCCATTTGATATTACGTGGAGCCGGGAGGTCTCTGGTGGACCAATGTCCTGAACTCGGGTTTCCCACCTCAGAGGCGCAGGCCTGACATCTGGCTGGAGCACAAAGACCCTGTCAGCCACAGGGCTTCAAAGAAAAGGGGAAAAGAAATAAAGAAAGAAAGAAAAAATAAAACATTATTAAAAATAAAAGAAATTAAAAAGTAATAAAAAAAAAAGAAAGAAGAGAGCAACCAAACCAAAAGCAACTCCACCAATGTTAACAAGTGCTAAAATCTATACAGAAAAAAAAAAACAAAAACGGACAGGCAGAACCTGAAGACAAATGGTAAAAGCAGAGTTATACAGACAAAATCACACAAAGAAGCATACACATACACAGTCACAAAAAGAGAAAAAGGAAAAAAGTATATATATATATATATATATATATATATATATATATATAAAAGGAAGACAGTAACAAAATCAATAAACAAATCTACCAATGAGATTAACCTCTAAATACTAAACTAAGATAAACATAAAACCAGAGACAAATTAGATTCAGAAAGCAAACCCCAAGTCTACAGTTGCTCCCAAAGTCCACTGCCTCAATTCTGGGTTGATTTGTTGTCTATTCCGGTATTCCAGAGATGCAGGGTACATCAAGTTGATTGTGGAGATTTAATCCACTGCTCCTGAGGCTGCTGGGAGAGATTTCCCTTTCTCTTCTTTGTTCGCACAGCTCCCGGGATTCAGCTTTGGATTTGGTCCCGCCTCTGTGTGTAGGTCACCTGAGGGCATCTGTTCCCCACCCACCCAGACAGGACAGGGTTAAAGTAGCAGCTGATTCGGGAGCTGTGGCTCACTCAGGCTGGGGGGCGGGAGGGATGCAGAATGCGGGGCGAGCCTGTGGCAGCAGAGGCCGGCATGACATTGCACCAGCTTGAGGCTCCCTATATGTTCTCCCACGGTAGTTGTCCCTGGGTCATGGGACCCTGGCTGTGGCAGGCTGCACAGGCTCCTGGGAGGGGAGGTGTGGATAGTGACCTGTGCTTGCACAGAGGCTTCTTGGTTGCTGTAGCAGCAGCCTTAGTGTCTCATGCCTGTCTCTAGGGTCCGCGCTGATAGCCACAGCTTGCCCCCATCTCTGAAACTCGTGTAGGCGTTGCTCTGAATCCCCTCTCCTCGTGCACCCTGAAACAACAGTGTCTTGCCTCTAAGGCAGTTCCAGACTTTTTCCAGGACTCCCTCCCAGCTAGCTCTGGTGCACTAGCCCCAGAGCTAGTGTTCACGCAGCCAACCCCAGTCCTCTCCCTGGGATCCGACCTCCGAAGCCTGAGCCTCAGCTCCCATCCCCCACCCACCCCAGCGGGTGAGTAGACAAGCCTCTCGGGCCAGTGAGTGCTGGTCGGCACCGATCCTCTGTGTGGGAATCTCTCCGCTTTGCCCTTTGCACCCCTGTTGCTGCACTCTCTTCTGTAGCTCTGAAGCGTCCCCCCCACCCCTCGCCCATCTCTGCCAGTGAAGGGGCTTCCTAGTGTGTGGAAACTTTTCCTTCCTTCCTTCCTTTTCCTTCACAGCTCCCTCCCCGAGGTGCAGGTCCTGTCCCTATTCTTTTGTCTGTGTTTTTCCTATTTTCTTTTGCCCTACCCAGGTACGTGGGGAGTTTCTTGCCTTTTGGAAAGCCTGAGGTCTTCTGCCAGAGTTCAGGAGGTGTTCTGTAGGAGCTGTTCAACATGTAGATATATTTCTGATGTATTTGTGGGGAGGAAGGTGATCTCCACATCTTACTCCTCCGCCATCTTGAAGGTCTCCCCTCCATCAGTGCTTTATAATATGATTTTCCTCTCTGCCAACTTCCTTATTATTTGTTTGTTTATTTTTGGGTGTGTCGGGTCTTTGTTGCATGCGCGCGGGCTTTCTCTAGTGGTGGTGAGCGGGGGCTACTCTTCCTTGTGGTGCGTGGGCTTCTCATTGTGGTGGCTTCTCTTGTTGTGAAGCATGGGCTCTAGGAATGCGGGCTTCAGTAGCTGTGGCATGTGGGCTCAGTAGTTGTGGCGCATGGGCTTTGTTGCTCCTCGGCATGTGGGATCTTCCCGGACCAGGGCTCGAACCCATATCCCCTGCATTGGCAGACAGATTCTTAACCACTGCGCCACCAGGGAAGTCCTGAGTTCCTAATTTTAATTGCAATTTTAAAGGAAGGGCAACTGGATGGTACATCACCAGACTGCTTGCTTCTCCAAGACTAGGTTTCTGTTCCATTATTCAGAAAGATGACTTGGCAGGGTATAATATTCTTGGTTTATAACTTTGTCATCAAAAGGTCATTGCTTCAAAAAACATTTAAAATATATCCTAGTTCCCTACCCTCCCTTACATCCCAAGCCCACCTCCATGATTTTCTTGGAACATGATGAGCTGTTTGATCATCATATTCATACTCTTTTTTTTCTCTGGAGGAAGATTTTCCTTAACTATGGTTTTAGATATTGTGTTTATTCCAATTTGGATATGGTGTTTCTTCTCCCTTTTAAGTTTGATCTTTATTATACATATATATATTTTTTTCTTTTTTAAATTTTCTCCCATCATTTAAAGTTTTGTCTGGATTCTAGGAGAACTACTGAAGTTTGCCCTTCATGCTATTAATTGATATTCTGCAAGGTCAATTATGCTCTTTACTGTCTCCAATGTAGTTTTATATTCTGTTATTGCTTTTCTAATTTTCCTGAAGCCTTTTCTATCTGACCTGTATCACTTTGAATCTCATCCTGCTGATTTTTTTCACCTCAATTATTTATCTCTTACTGAGGTTCTCTTTTTTGCCTCATAGAGGCCAGTTTGTTCTCTATTTAAATGACAAGTCCAGAATATCTTCCCCAATTCCATTTTTCATAACATACTTTTTCCAGAAGCCTGAACACCCTCTGAATTTTTATAATGGTTTTCCCTATTTTTATTCAATTTCTGCCTTGTTCTTCATCTTTTAATATTTTTCTGCTTGGTTAGTCCTCAAATAGAAAGGATGTCTCACTTACTCTTGACCTTGCTTTCTGGTGCTGGTTGCATTTTTTTTTCAGAGGTTTAGCTACATTTTAATTCCAGGGTGACTCTTCAGGACTGAGACGGGAGTTTCTTTTTAGGCTTCCTAGCTCTAATGTTCTGAAAAGATGGAATGGGCAGAAGTGGAAACTCCCAGCATGGACTGATCCTAGAACTCTCCATGTCTCTTTTTCCCCTTGCCCTTTACGTCATGTCATCTGGAAGGACAATATCTCCTGTGATCTTAAATGTGACTCTCAGCTTCTCTGTATTTCTTGAAAGATACCTTATAAAGGCTGTGGTATAATCCATTAATTACTTCCTTGAGAGTCTTATAATCTGAGTTCATGCCCCATGCTATTTCTGAACTGCTTTGTGAATTTTGTTTAGTTCTTTCACTTCTTTGAGCTTCCCTTACCTAAAACAAAGTCAATAATATTGCTATCATTATGGAGTGTTGTGAGGTTTAAATGAGATAATGCTTATTGAGCCCTTAGCACACTGCACAGTAAATTTTAAAGATTAGCTGCTGTGGACTTCCCTGGTGGTACAGTGGCTAAGACTCTGTGCTCCCAGTGCAGGGGGCCCGGGTTCGATCCCTGGTCAGGGAACTAGATCCCACATGCCACAGCTAAGAGTTCACATGCTGCAGTGAAAATCCTTCATGCTGCAGCTAAGATCTGGCACAGCCAAATAAATAAATAAATAAATATTAAAATAAAGTTTAGCTACTGTTGTCATTATTAATATTACTATTCTGTCTTTAGATAGAGTTATAAAGAGAGGTATTGATTGAGGTGGAGGGCATGAAACAGTACACTGATAGCTTCAAAAAGAAGCCTTCCCCCTGCTCATGGTGGAAAGACAGATGTTTGTTTAATTTTGTGATTGGCTCAGATGTTGAATTCCTAAATCTCAGTGGACAATGGGGGAATATTTCCAATCAAGCACAAAAATGGTGAGTCACAAAATTAATTTCCAGTCTGGTTTGGTCTTCTTAATTAGTAGAACTTCCTTCTAGATCCTGATAAGAGTTTGACTGGAAATCACAGTTTTCTTATTGCTGTGATGTTTTTGTCTTCTGGGTCTTCAAAGGTATTTTTGTGGGAATACTGGTGGTGTTGTGTCCAGAGCAGTTATTCAGTTATAATTTTAAGTTGGAAGTCTCCAGCTTTATTTCTCAGCTGGTTTTCAAATACAAATTACCAAGTTTAACCAGTTAGATACATGAAAGCAAAATATGTTACAAAAGTGATTTCTTTTATTCCCAGGAACTGCTATAAGCAGTTCTGTTTTTATCCAGATTTCATTTGTTAAATGTGTTCTAAGCCAGGGATGATAGAACCTTCTCTTTTCCTTCATTAGCATGTTGATATTCTATCATTCTCCTTATGATACCATAATGGAATTACATGTTTTGCATTCTTATGGACCTTTTTAACCACTTATTTGTGTTTCCTACAGCGTTTTTCAAGATCAAGCACAGAAACGAATTCAATGCCCTTGGCTTTGAAATTCAAATATATTTGAAAATGTTGCTTGAACTCCACTGTATGATATAGCACTCCTGCTGAAACCACTGTTATTCTAAAAAAATAAATCTTAGGATCTGAATTATCTCTTTATGTTGTAGAAAGATAGGTATAATTTTAGTTGCAATGTTTTTAGATAACCTTGATCTGGTTCACCAGAGTTCATATTCAAAGCTGCTGTATTTTCCTGTTGACAAGGATGCTGGGAGAAGCTTATTTGGAAGTGATGGAAAGAATAGTGTCCCACTTGGTAAGGGTGTTACTGTCCACCCTGAGTTTTGCTAAGGCTGTGCCCAATTATCCACTGATAAGTTTAGCACTGACATGGCATTTAATTGTAAAATGTTTTCAGTTCTCTGAAAAAACTCTCCTCAGACATAGGTTATGACCATTATCACCCTACTGTTCACAGAGTCTAATGTAATGTCACATGGTCCAGGGGTTTTTGGTTTCTTTAGTCAACTCATTTCCTTAAATACTGACTGAGGTGACATTTGGTTGCTTGCCACATGATAAATAGTGAGGTTAGAATGCCTCATTCTGTGGTTGGGACATTGGGACATGGACATGATGCCTTCTTTTTGAGCATAAGAAATACAAGGATTTTTTTTTTCTTTTTATCACCCCATGTGGCTTGCAGGATCTTGGTTCTTGAGCTGGGGGTCGGGCTGAAGCTCCTGCAGAGGGAGCTCTGAGTCCAAACCACTGGACTAACAGAGAACCTTAGAATATTCATTGGAATATTCATTGGAGTGAGGTTTCACAGAGTTCCTCATCTCTACACCAAGACCCAGCTCTACCCAACAGCCTACAAACTTTAATGCTGGAAGCTTCAGGCCAAACAACCAGTAAGATGGGAAAACAATCTCACTCTTAAAAAAAAAAAAATGAGATGGCAAAAAAATATGTCACAGATGAAAGAGCAAGGTAAAATCCTACAAGACAAAATAAATGTAGAGGAAATAGGCAATCTACCTGAAAAAGAATTCAGAGTAATGATAGTAAAGATGATCCAGAATCTCAGAAACAGAATGCAGGCATGGATTGAGAAAATACAAGAAATGTTTAACAAGGATCTAGAAGAACTAAAGAACAAACAAACAGAGATGAACAATACAATAACTGAAATGAAAAATACACAAGAAGGAATCAATAACAGAATAACTGAGGCAGAAGAACGAATAAGTGAGCTGGAAGACAAAATGGTGGAAATAACTGCCAAGGAGCAGAATAAAGAAAAAAGAATGAAAAGAATTGAATACAATCTCAGAGACCTCTGGGACAACACTAAACGCACCAACATTCGAATTATAGGGGTCCCAGAAGAAAAAGAGAAAAAGAAGGGACTGAGAAAATATTTGAAGAGATTATAGTTGAAAAATTCCCTAACATGAAAAAAGAAAGAGTCACCCAAGTCCAGGAAGCACAGAGAGTCCCATAGAGGATGAAATCTAGGAAAAACACACCAAGACACATATTAATCAAACTAACAAAAATTAAATTCAAAGAAAAAATATGAAAAGCAGCAAGGGAAAAACAAAAAATAACATACAAAGGAATTCCCATAAGATTATCAGCTGATTTTTCAGCAGAAACTCTACAGACCAGAAGTGAGTAGCAGGATATACTTAAAATGATGAAAGGAAAAAACCTGCAACCAAGATTACTTTACCCAGCAAGGATCTCATTCAGATTCTATGGAGAAATCAAAAGCTTTTCAGACAAGCAAAACCTAAGAGAATTCAGCACCACAAAACCAGCTTTACAACAAAAGCTAAAGAAGCTTCTCTAGGTGGGAGACATAAGAGAAGAAAAAGACCCACAAAAACAAAACAATTAAGAAAATTGTAATAGGAATATACATATCAATAATAACCTTGAATGTAAATGGATTAAATGCCCCAACCAAAAGACACAGACTGGCTGAATGGATACAAAAACAAGACCCATATATATGCTGTCTACAAGAGACCCATTTCAGACCTAGGGACACATACAGACTGAAAGTGAAGGGATGGAAAAAGTTATTCCATGCAAATGGAAATCAAAAGAAAGCTGGAGTAGCAATACTTGTTTCAGATAAAACAGACTTTAAAATGAAGACTTTTACAACAGATAAGGAGGGGAAGTAGATAATGATCAAAGGATCAATCCAAGAAGAAGATATAACAATTATAAATGTTTATGCACCCAACATAGGAGCACCTCAATACATAAGGCAAATGCTAACAACCATGAAAGGAGAAATTGACAGTTAAACAGTAATAGAAGGCGACTTTAACACCCCACTTACACAAATGGACAGATCACCCAAACAGAAAATAAATAAGGAAACACAAGCTTTAAATGACACAATAGACCAGATAGATTTACTTGATATTTATAGAGCATTCCACTCAAAAGTGGCAGAATGCACTTTCTTCTCAAGTGCACACAGACCATTCTCCAGGATAGATCACATCTTGGGTCACAAATGAAGCCTCAGAAAATTTAAGGAAATTGAAATCATATCAAGCATCTTTTCTGACAACAACACTATGAGACTGGAAATCAATTACAGGAAAAAAACGTGAAAAACACAAATACATGGAGGCTGAACAGTGTGCTACTAAATAACCAAGAGATCACTGAAGAAATCAAAGAAGAAATAACAAAATACATAGAAATAAATGACAATGAAAACACGATGACCCAAAACCTATGGGATGCAGCAAAAGCAGTTCTAAGAGGAAAGTTTAGAGCAATTCAGTCTCACCTCAAAAAACAAGAAAACTCTCAAATAAACAATTTAACCTTACACTTAAAACAACTAGAGAAAGAAGAACAAAGAAAACCCAAAGTCAGTAGATGGAAAGAAATCATAAAGATCAGAGCAGAAATAAATTAAATAGGGACTTCCTTGGTGGCACAGTGGTTAAGAATCTGCCTGCCAATGCAGGGGACATGGGTTCGAGCCCTGGTCTGGGAAGATTCCCACATGCTGTGAAGCAGCTGAGCCTGTGTGCTACTATAATGAGAAGCCTGCCTATAGCAACGAAGACCCAATGCAGACAAAAATAAGTAAATAAAATGAATAAATTTTAAAAAAAAGAAAGAATGAAATAGAAACAAAGAAAACAATAGCAAAAATCAATAAAACTAAAATCTGGTTCTTTGGGAAGACAAACAAAATTGATAAACCCTTAGCCAGACTCGTCAAGAAAAAAAGTGAGAGGATGCAAGTCAATAAAATTAGAAATGAAAAAGGAGAAATCACAACTGACATTGCAGAAACACAAAGGATTATATGAGACTACTACAAACAACTATATGCCAATAAAATGGACAACCACAAAGAAATGGACAAATTCTTGGAAAGGTACAATTTTCCAAGACTGAACTAGGAAGAATTAGAAAATATTAACAGACCTATCACAAGTAATGAAATTAAAACCATAATTAAAAATCTTCCAACAAACAAAAGTCCAGGACCAGATGGCTTCACAGGCAAATTCTATCAAACATTTAGAGAAGAGCTAACACCGGCGCTTCTCAAACTCTTCCAAAAAGTTGCAGAGGGAGAAACACTCCCAAATTCATTTTATGAAGCCACCATCACCCTGATACCAAAACCAGAAAAAGATATCACAAAAACGAAAATTATAGACCAATATCACTGATGGACATAGATGCAAAAATCCTCAATAAAATACTAGCAAACAGAATCCAACAGCACATTAAAAGGATCATACACCATGATGAAGTGGGATTTATCCCAGGAATGCAAGAATTCTTCAATATACGCAAATCAATCAATGTGATACACCACATTAACAAATTAAGGAATAAAAACCATATGATCATCTCAATAGATGCAGAAAAAGCTCTTGACAAAATTCAACACCTACTTATGATAAAAACTCTCCAGAAAATGGGCACAGAGGGAACCTATCTCAACATAATGAAGGCCATATATGACAAATCCACAGCAAGCATCATACTCAATGGTGAAAAACTGAAATCATTTCCACTAAGATCAGGAACAAGACAAGGATGTTCAATCTCACCACTCTCATTCAACATAGTTTTGGAAGTCCTAGCCATGGCAATCAGAGAAGAAAAATAAATAAAAGGAATACAAATTGGAAAAGAAGAAGTGTTTTACTTCTATCACTATTTGCAAATGATATGATACTATACATAGAAAATCCTAAAGATACTACTAGAAAACTATTAGAACTAATCAATGAATTTGATAAGGTTGCAGGATACAAAATTAATACACAAAAATCTCGGGCATTCCTATACACCAACAACGAAAAATCAGAAAGAGAAATTAAGGTAACAATCACATTTACTATCGCAACAAAAAGAATAAAATACCTAGGAATAAACTTACCTAAGGAGGCAAAAGACTTGTATTCAGAATACTATAAAACAATGGTGACAGAAATCAAAATGACATAAACAGATGGATAAAGATACCATGTTCTTGGATTGGAAGAATCAATATTGTGAAAATGACTATATTACCCAAAGCAATCTACAGATTCAGTGCAATCCCTATCAAACTACCAATGGCATTCTTCACAGAATTAGAGCAAAAAATTTTACAATTTGTATGGAAACACAGAAGACCCCGAAGAGCCAAAGAAATCTTGAGGAGGAAAAACGGAGTTGGAGGAATCAGGCTCCCCAGCTTCAAACTATACCACAAAGCTACAGTAATCAAGACAGTATGGTACTGGCACAAAAACAGAAATACAGATCAATGGTACAGGATAGAATGCCCAGAGATAACCCATGCACATATGGTCACCTTATCTTTGATAAAGGAGGCAAGAGTATACAATGGAGAAAAGACATCCTCTTCAATAAGTGGTGCTGGGAAAACTGGACAGCTACATGTAAAAGAATGAAATTAGAACACTCCCTAACACCATACACGGAAATAAACTCCAAATGGATTAAAGACCTAAATGTAAGACCAGACACTATAAAACTCTTAGAGGATAACATAGGAAAAACACTCTTTGACATAAACCACAGCAAGATCTTTTTTACCCACTTCCTAGAGTAACAGAAATAAAAACAAAAATAAACAAATGGGAGTGATATAACCTTAAAACCTTTTGCACAGCAAAGGAAACCATAAGCAAGACAAAAAGACAACCCTCAGAATGGGAGAAAATATTTGCAAATGAAACAACAGACAAAGGATTAATCCCCAAAATATACAAACAGCTCATGCAGCTCAATATCAAAAAAACAAACAATCCAATTAAAAAATGGGCAGAAGGCCTAAATAGACATTTCGCCAAGAAAGACATACAGGTGGCCAAGAGGCACATGAAAAGATGCTCAACATCACTAATTATTAGAGAAATGCAAATCAAAACTACAATGAGGTATCACCTCACACCATTCAGAATGGCCATTATCAAACAATCTAGAAACAGTAAATGCTGGAAAGGGTGTGGTGATAAGGGAAACCTCCTGCACTGTTGGTGGGAATGTAAATTGATACAGCCACTATGGAAAACAGTATGGAGGTTCCTTAAAAAACTAAAAATAGAACTATCGTATGACTCAGTAATCCCACTACTGGGCATATACCCTGAGAAAACCATAATTCAAAAAGAGACATGTACCACAATGTTCATTGCAGCACTATTTACAATAGCCAGGACATGGAAGCAACCTAAGTGTCCATTGACAGATGAATGGATCAAGATGTGACACATATATACAATGGAATATTACTCAGCCATAAAAGAAACAAAATTGAGTTATTTGCAATGAGGTGGATGGACCTAGAGTCTGTCATACAGAGTGAAGTAAGTCAGAAAGAGAAAAACAAATACTGTATGCTAAAGCATATATATGGAATCTAAAAAAAAACAAACAAAAAGGTACTGATGAACCAAGTTGCAGGGCAGGAATAAAGATGTAGACATAGAGAATAGACTTGAGGGCACGGGGTGGGACAGGGAAGCTGGGGTGAAGTGAGAGTAGCATCGATATATATGCCCTACCAAATGTAGAATAGCTAGTGGGAAGCAGCAGCATAGCACAGGGAGATCAGTTCTGTGCTTTGTGATGACCTAGAGGGGTGGGATAGGGAGGGTGGGAGGGAGGCTCAAGAGGGAGGGGATATTGGGACATATGTATGCATGTGGCTGGTTCACTTTGCTGTACAGCAGAAACTAACACAGTATTGTGAAGCAATTATACTCCAATAAAGATGTATTTTAAAAAAAAGAGAAATACAAGGAAACAAACCAATACGCCCTTCCAGTGAGTGCTGAGGATGCCAGGGACGTGTGTTTAAGTTACATAATGATGAGAAAGTCAAAAGATGTATCATCCTAAGGCTGGAGAAACAGGGTCACTGCCTTGGGGATTTGGCCTTATTTTCAGGTGTGTGTCATTCAGGGGGACTGCAGAGGCTCTAGTATCTCAGGTATCTGTTCCTGAAAACTGAAAAATTTCAGTTTTCATCCTACTTAGTACCACTTAATACTTTAAATGCTGGCATTTAAAATATTCATTCATTTGTTTATTAGCATTCCCCCAACCCCAACCATGTTAAGCACTTGGGATACAATAGTGGACAAGACAGGCTCAGTCCCTGCCCTCATGGATCTCATATGTTCTATTGGTTGAATTGGAAATTAAGTAATAAAATTATATGATTAATTATTCAATAGTTATTGTGATATGAATTGCAAGGTAGATGTGTAGGATGCTAGGTCATTTAAAGGGAGGACTAGATTTCATCTCATGGGGTCAGAGGTATTTGAGTTGAGAGCTGAAGGTGCTCTTTTCTTCATCTTGCTGTAAACATAAGCATTCCCCAAGCTGCAGGAGTTTTTGGCCTATTCTTTCTGGGTCATCCCACCTACTTTTATGGATTAAACTATCACCCACAGAGCTTTAGCTCTGGACTCTCCTGTGAGTTCTGAACTTGAAATTTCTAGTTGTGTATTGGATACCTTATCTGTATGTGTCTTACCAACTCACTAAAATGCACTTTGTTCTAGTTACTATGGCTGTGTAACAAATGAACCCAAAATTTAGTGACTTAAAAAATGGCAACATTCCTTTTGTTCAAAAGTCAATTTGGGTAGGACTCAGAAGGGTTGATTTGTCTCTTGGGCAGCTCAAAGGTTAGGAGCTAAAACCATCTTTCTGGGAGTTGAGCCGCGACAGAGACTACCTTACAGCATGGTGACTGGGTACCAAGGGTGAGCATATGTATAGAGGAAAAGAGAATCAGTGAGAAACTAAAGTGGGAACCATATCATGTTGTTTTTTATGACTTAGCCTCAGAAGTCACACAGCATCACTTTCCCCACATTCTATCCATTGAGGCAGTGACAGTGTCTTACTCAGGGGAGAAAAATAAACTTCACCTCTCAGTGAGAGGAATGTCAGTCATACTATGAGAAGAGTATATGGTATGTATGTATGTATGTATTTATTTTTTGGTATTTTTCTATTGGAATATAGTTGGTGTACAATATTATATGTTACAGGTATACAGTATAGTGATTCACAATTTTTAAAGGTTATGATTCATTTATAGTTACTATAAAATATTGGCTATATTCCCCATGTTGTACAATATGTGTATTTATTTTTCTATCTGTGCAGCCACCTTTGGAAAATACAATCTGCAATGCACTTCTTCGTAAGTCACCTAAAGATGACTCTAACACGTGCAGAGGATGGGTAATCAGTGATTAACATCTTTGCACACATTCTGAGTTGCTGAGCATGTACACAGGAGTAGGGAAATTACAAAAGAAATAGATGTGGCACCTGACTTAAGAAAGTATCCAATTGAAATGTCAAACAGGTAAAATAAAAGGAGAGAACACATTCATTATCCTTTTCACCACAAAACAAAGAAGCAGAAGGAAAACAAGAAGTCATATTTATGGTAGTATAACGCTTTATCATTTACAAAGAATTTTTATATACATTGTCCAATTGCACTTTCATAAAAATTTTGTGAGAGAGGTATAGTAGTATATGTAACATATTCTTAACATGTTAGATTTTGGGGGGATTTTAGGTAGTTTGGAGATAATAGAATTGGGAATGGTTAACCTAGAAAGATTTTATCAGAGATGATTGTTTAGCAGGATCCCAAAGGAACAGGAAATGACTTAAAGTAGAGGCATTTGTGAGACCTTTTGAGGAAAATTAATGACATGAGTAAAAATTCAGAATAGGGACAAACAGTTCCATTTCAGGGAGAATAAGGGAGATGCAAAAACGTGGGCTGATCTGAGCAGAAAAGTGGACACCAGTGAGTAAAGTGGGAAGGCATTTAAACAGCAGCCCAAATTCCTGATGAGGGGTCCTAATGAACTTCAGAGGCAGTTGGACATCATTATAGGGTCGCTCAAAGGGCCATGATATGACCAGAGTGGCAGCTGAGGGAGGGAGGATTTTTACTGCTGAGTGTAGGGCAGATTGAAATGAAGGGCTTGGAAGTCCTCTGTCCCAGATCCAAGACTGAGTTATTCGGGAGTTTAGAGTTCTCACTACAACCATGGAAATGGAGAATAACAGTATTCCTGAGAAATATTATGCAGAACCTAGTAAAGTAAGTCCTGTGCTTTCCTGAGCACACTGAATACTTAGAAACCATGCTTCTCTTAGACCCTACAGCAGATACAAGGATATTACAGATGGTAACTTGCATTTGATGTTTGCTATTCGATTAGCCGGTCAAGTCTACTCCTTGAGGGCAAAGACCCAGTTGTAAGTAGCACAGTGCTTAGCACGTGGGAAGAAGTGACACATGAGTTGGGTTGGGTTTCCCCAGAAGTAGACCAAATATTCAAGTGCAGTTCACCTGTTTAAGAGGTGAGCTCACGCAAAGTGGGTTGGAAGCAAGTATAAGTTGTGACCTTAAGCCAGTTACCTCTGTGGGCAGTTGGAGCTCAGTCTTGCTGGGGAATCCTGGGAGACACACAGAGAAGGTTGGGTATTTATCTACCCCCCAACCCCATTCATTATTGGTGAGAGTTATCCTGAGGCATTAACACTTCCATGTTTCTAGCCTATCTTGCTGCTGTGGCCAGAATAAAGCCCTAAGGTGAAATCAAGGGGGAGGCTTCAAGGTGTGTAGAAGGGAATCCTACCGAGTGGCATAGGCAGTCATCAACTGTATCTGCTACAGTAAAGATGGACAGAAGAAACAAAAGAACAGGAGAACACAAAAAACCACGCAAGGGGCTCCTACTGCTTCCCACCCACTGTTTCCTTCTAGAACACATGCATGCTTTTGGGTTTCTTTTCAGGCCCATCCTTCCAGCCTCTCAAGGTGCCTTTGTGTTTCTTCTCTGTCCTTGAGCATGTTTACAACATCTCCCAATTTAGTCTCATTTGCAAATTTAATTAACAGGCTATTTACCCCTCTTTCGGATCATTAATGAAGTTATTAAATAAGACCAGATCAAACATCAACCCCCGAAGCACCCTTCCTCTTCCTCCCCCTGCTGCCCCTTCCCTCTTGCATTTTCTCACAACTCAGTGACCACTTACTGTCGCTTTGGCCCTCAGGGCCTTCAAGCCAGTTTCTTGGTCCTTGTCACAAGTCATAGCCAAGGTAATCTGAGTGAATTTAGCAAAGAACATTTAATGAGATGCTGTGTTAAATGTGCCACTCTAATCACGCAGTATTAGCTGCATTTCCTTCACCTAACTCATTTTTCATTTCTCTCAGCAAATAGTTTCCTGAGGCAAGCATTCAAACAAATTTTAATAAATTCTGGCATTGGTATGGTAGAGGTTTACTGGGGGGGAAAAACACCAATTATTTCTTCAAATGTCACTTGCTCTGTAATCGCATTTCTTTATGAAAACATACAGTTACATTTTGTAGGCAAGGTTCAGAATACTCAGGCCAATACACAAGTCCTGACCATCAGTGATTGAATCCCCATCTCCGCACGTCTCCGCCATACTGTGAGGCCTTTTTAAGCTTCTGATCATGGCAGTAACCTTCTTCCCCTACATTTTCTAGTAGGCGGTGATATCTTGACTTTGCCATAGAGAAGAATGAATCGCTCCAGTTTTAATTCATCCCACATTTCTTTTTACTCTCACAATAAATGGAACTAAGCAGTTATGAAAATGATAGTTCATTAAGCCATGCTAGTGCCTAAAATTTATGGAGTTATAGAATTTGGGAGCTGGAAAGGTCTTTAGAACTCAACCTCAGGTTCATGGCCATCTTGAAATTGTGTGCGCATGTCTGTACTGTTGTTCCAGTCCCCATTTCTATGTCTTTGCATCTTCCAGCCTCTGTTGAACATGTTGACTGCAGCTTCCAACATAACCCACTCCACAGGTGGGTAGAGGGAACTCTTAGAAAATCTTTTTTTTTTTTTTAAGTTTTGAACTGAAGTTAATCCTTCCGTAACTCTCGCTTATTTGTCCTTCTCTGGTCTCCTGGAACTACTAGGGAGGTATCTAATCTCTTTTCCACACTACACAATTCTTAGGCAGCCCATCTGTCCTCCCAAGAGACCTTTTGCCTGAACACCTTTAGTTCTTGCAATAGGTACTAATAGGATGTGGTTTCAGTCACTCCACTAACCCAACTGACCTCTCCCAGACACCCTTCAGTTTTCCAAAATGCTTCTTAATCAGTCAGTCACTCGGAATTCTTAAGCCTGGTGTAGGCTAATCTGTAAATGAGCAGTTGATTTTTAAAGTTTTAAAAAATCAATCAAACCGTCTGCAAGAGTTTATATTTCTTAAATGCTTCATATAAATACTTAAGTATAAAGTATGAAGGCAAGACAAGATCTGAGGAGACTTGGGGATATATCAGCCTCTACAAGTTTAAGAGAGGGGAAGCAAATTTCTTAAATATTTGTTCTTGAAACTCTCATTCAGAAGGGAAAGTGGTTTTCAAAAGTGTGCAGTGACATCTAAAACAATGGTTTTCAAGTGTGGGAAATACTTCTGACAACATAAATCAAGTCAGTGGAATTAAACTCCACTGGTAGTTATTGTACGTACCACTGTCATGCATTTGTGGGGGAAAAGAAGCCAGTTTCACCTAAAATGTTTTTAATGAAGCAATAAAAAATTATTAATTTAACGAAGTCTCAGCTCTCAAGTATATCTTTTTACTATTTTGTACGGTTTGATGAGAAGGACAAATATAGCACGTCTGCTGGTTATTAAAGGACAACGGTCACCTCTAGGAAAAAATACACGTGAGATTGTTTGAGCTATGAACTGATCCAGTGGCTTTTTCATGAGACACTTGTTTATACTTGAAAGAAAGACTGGCAGAAAAACTAGAGTTATTCAGATTTGTGTATTTGGCAGACACTTTCTCAAAAATGAAAGAAGTGAAATTGTCACTTCAAGGGAAACAACTGACAGTATTTCTTGCCTATGATAAAAATTTGCGCTTTCAAGTGAAAATTAGAATTTTGGAAAACTTCTATCCACCACCATGAACTTGACAGCTTCACAATACTTAAAGACTTCTGTGATGCAATTGGTGGTGATATTAACAAATGAAATTTTTTCAATATTGTGTAAATAAACGTGCCAACATTAGGAAGATCTACATAACTTGGGGAACCAATATTTTCCAAAGGATTAATGCTAATTATATAAATTCACGCGTGGACACTCGATTCACTTAATATGCAAGATAGACCCAATTGATCTTAATGGAGCAGATTATAAATATTTGACTGATATGGTTTCGCATTCCGTATTGCAACCGGCTTTTAAGAAACTACTCATGTTGAGTGTCATGTAGTATCAAAGAAGAAAATCCATCATTATCTGAAAAGGCTATAAAAATACTTCTCCATTTTCCAACTGTACATTTGTGTGAGGTTGAATATTCTTTTCTTTTCTTTTTTTTTTTGGCGGTACGCGGGCCTCTCACTGTTGTGGCCTCTCCCGTTGCGGAGCACAGGCTCCGGACGCGCAGGCCCAGCGGCCATGGCTCACGGGCCCAGCCGCTCCGCGGCACGTGGGATCTTCCCGGACCGGGTCGTGTCCGCTGCATCGGCAGGCAGACTCTCAACCACTGCGCCACCAGGGAAGCCCTGAATATTCTTAATTTATCTCCACTTACCTCAACAAATTGAATGCAGAAGCAGATATGATAATCCACTTCCATTAAACCAGATACTGAAGAGATACTGATAATCTTCCATTAAACCAGATACTGAAGAGATTTTCCAAAATGTAAAAAAGTCACTTTTGTTTTGTTATGAAAGGTATAGTATTTTCATAAAGATATGTTTACATGTGAAAAGGATTATAATTGTCATCTAAAAATGAATTAATAGGGGAGTTCCCTGGTGGTCTAGTGGTTAGTATTTGGTGGGTTCACTGCCGTGGCCCAGGTTCAATCCCTGATTGGGGAACTGGGATCCTGCAAGCCACATGACGTGGCAAAAAAAAAAAAAAAAAAGCATTAATAAATATGTAAAAATTTTCAGTTTTAACTTCTATCACATAAGCACTGATAGATATAATCCATGTGAACAGAAGCTCATTGACATCCTAAGTAATTTTTTTTTTAAGTATCAAGGGGTCTTTAGACTAAAACGTTTGAGTGCCATTGAACTAAAACAAGAGTGGATGATGAAAGGGCAGCTGAAGAGGAGAGGGAGTAAATAAATTGGAAATGATGTGGCTGATGGGGTCAGAAGTGCAGGTAACAGAGACATGAGGTAAAAGGAAGGGTTAGAGTGAGGATTGGTCTGTAAAGAGGGAGGACAGAAAGAATTTAGGACAAAGTCCAGAAAAAGAGCAAAGGATTGAAAACCAGAATCTATGATGAGGCAGAAGAACTTGTGTTAAAGAGCTTCAAAAACAAGAAGATAGTAACAGAATTGTTAAACTGCTTATGCCTCTGTGCTAATGGTGGGATGGATTCAGAGAGCAGCGTGGCATCTGAGGCTTAGAGATATAATGAAATTACAGCAGTGAAGATCATTTGGGTTCTGTTGAGGTATCTATTTAGTAGCGATAATAATGTTAGCATTTATTGGCTATAGTCTATGGGCAAGGAAATGTTCTAGGTACTTTATTATTTTATTTCATAACCTTCTTTTTAACGTGACTTTAATTTTTTTTCTTAAAATTTGCCCCCAGCTTTATTGACAAATAAGACTGTACTATACTTAAAGTACACAACATGGTCATTTGATATATGTGTGCATTGTGGAATGATTACCACGATCGAGTTAATTAATACCTTTATCACCTCACATAGTTCCCCTTTTTTTTTTTTTGGTGAGAATACTTAAGATCTCCTCTCAGCAAATTTCAAGTATACAATACAGTATTATTAATTCTACATTAGATCCTCAGAACTTTATTCATCTTATAACTGAAAGTTTGTACCCTTTAATCAACATCTTCACTAACCCCTGGCAACCCACCCCCTAACCCCTGGCAACCACCACTCCACTCTCTGTTTATATAAGTTTGACTTTTTTCTCCAATTTCACATATAAGTTATACTCCACAATATTCGTCTTTCTTCCTCTGGCTTAGTTCACTTAGCATGATGCCCGCCAGCTTCATCCATGTTATGAAATGGCAGGATTTCCTTCTTCTTTATGGTTGAGTAGTACTCTTATATATACACAAAAATGAACTCAAAATGGATGAAAGTCTTAAGTGTAAGGCGTGAAACTGTAACATCTTAAAACGAATTTACTTTTGCATACATACTATTATATACATCTCAACATTTTATTTGAGAGGGGTTCAGTCAAGAAATGTCAAAGTCTTGTGTATCCTAGACTTGATCCTAGATTGATATGGACAATTGTCCTAAAGAAACTTTTCTTTGGTTTTAAGTAGGCTTCCTCACTTTTTTGGTGACATTGCTTTTTAAGCCTCATTCAAATGATGCAATCCATGTAAAGCATCAGAGAGAATCCTTTTCTGTGGCATATTTTGCTTAGACACTAATCCAATGGCCACCACTTGAACTTGTGTCTCATGATTTGCCCTAAGAAATCTTTTCTCCAAGCTCCAAGTCCTGCTTTTCCTCGACCTGTCTAAAGAAGCCTTAGGGGAGCTTCTCTATCTGAAGGATGTCTTTTCTTGACAGCTTTATAATTTACTTTTATTGACTGTTACAGATTTGATACTTGGACTTGTATCCTTAAATTAGGGGCATATTTCTTTCATTTTTTTTTTCAGTAAAGCATATGAAAGTTTTGTAAATCTTTTTATTTTTTTCTTTATGGTACATAGATCTATGAAACTCCTGATTTGCTCTTTCCCCCTTGACCATTTCTTTGGATCATCATTTCTTCCAGTCTCATCCTTGTCAAAGTAGTATAAGGTAATCTACCTTGGTAGAGAGATTCATTTCCTTTTACTCTCAGCCAAACACTGAGAACAAATCTGCAACCTGGGTGATCAGTGGTCTAGGGGGCTGGGCTGGGTACATCCGGGAGCCTTCAGAGTGCCAAGACCTCTCAGCAAAAACACCTGAACCACTGCCATTTCTTTCCTTTTTCTTCCTTCCTTCTTTCCTCCCTCCCCCTCCCTCCCTTCCTTCCATTCCTTCTTTTTTTTAATACCATGTATTTAGTATTTCACAAAGGTTGCCTCTTTTAATTCTTATAAAGGTCTTACGTATTTCAATTTTTCACCAGAGAAACTAACCCATATAGAAGTTAACTAACTCCCAACTTTCAGAAAGAACCAGAGGCAGAACGAGGATTTGAACCTAGAAATGTCTGACTCCAAAGCCTGCATTCTCCATTTTCTCTGTGGATGTTTAAAATTTAGAATCAAATCTCAACTGTGGCATGTTCAGGGAAAACTAGAAAAATTTTAGCTCTGTGAATGTTTATGCTATGAATTTGAAATTACATGTAAGAAAATAAGAAAGTGCCAATTAAAAATTATGGATAGAAATATTAAACAGAATCACCCCACAAGTTCTTCTCTTATAGTATTTCTGATTGCTTTTAAATGTTCTACTGAATACCAGAAAAGTGTCAAGGAGTCATGCATACAGCACTGGAGGTCTTACTTCAGTTGCCTCATCCTTAAAAAGAGGAGGTTGCTAAATGGGAAAAGAATTTGTAAAAGAATAGATACATGTATATGTATAACTGAATCACTTTGCTGTACACCTGAAACTACCACAACATTGTTAATCAACGATACTCCAATATAAAATAAAAAGTTTAAAGAAAAGAGGAGGTTGCAATTGAACAACTCAAATTCCTCCTCTGCTTTCAGCCTTCCATAAAATAATACACTATTTTCCTGGTCCAAGGTATAAACCTAAGTAAAATACATCACCTACTCACCAAATAAAATGCACTTAAGTCCATTAAGATTCACCTAAAATATCAACACAATTTGAAATTTGATTTGTATTTGATGTTAATGAAGATTATATAATTCATTTACTTTGTTATCTTGGATTGTAAGTAAAAATCAAGCAGAAAATCCTCATTTTCAAAAGCACGTATATGGTAAAGAACTTGTAACAAGTTAACAAAAACAAGTAAAAGAAAAAGAGAGAAAAAAGAACCCCAAAATAACAACTCAAACCCCACATACCCAAATCATCTTTAAGACACACATGGAATCTCTTAAATTACATTTGTATCATATTAACTTGGGTGGTCTAAGCGTCATCAAGCATGCAGAAAGGGTTCCCATAAAAAGCTAATTTAAGAAAGTCATTAGGGCATTGACAATAGAAGCAACCTGTTCCCTTATTGTCAATGTGTTTTCTCTTAGGGAAACTTGCTCTTTCCTGCCCATGCTGAAAATATCTACAGCTCCCCAAGAGCTCAGCCTTAACATCTTCATGGGTGGTTCCAAGTGGCTGCCATTTTTACCATTTGTCGAGTGATAGCTTCTCTTTAGTCTTTTTCAAATAGCATAATGACTACAATCCTGTTGGGTAGACTCATGTGTGCATTAAAGTTGAGAAGCTCTCAAAACTTATCAACTACTTTTTGTAGTCGAATAGTATATCAGTAATTCAATAGAAAGTGAATAATAGCTAGAGTATTTTGTTTCTTGCATTGCTCTCCAAAATGTCTAAGGCATGGCGTTAAGAAGATAATAAACAGCAAAAGTAGATTGTGAATGTGGCTTCTGTTTGAAGAGGGGGAGGGAAGAGGGAAAACAGAGGGCAGGGGTGGATAAGCGTTGCTGGAGGGCATGTTTGCACAGGACAGTCAGAAAGGCTAATGGTGCTGATCTCAGCTAGAATTTACATGAAGGCTTATTAAAACAAAACTAAACAAAACTCACAAAATATGGTTTGCTTCTTCTCAGGACACTCTTCAAAGGCCTTGGGAATTTGGTTGGTCTGTAGGACCAAAGAACAGATGCATGATCCCATCTAGTTCATTTCTAAATCGTCCGTCTGGGTAAAATGTTGGACTTTGTACCGTTTTACATACAATGACTATCTATCAAATACTTACCATGGCAAGTATTTAATTGTGGCTATTGTGCCAGGTGCTGGAAATCTTATCAGCCTGAGTCCCTACAGTGTTGACTATGACCAATGTGTGTCACTGCAAAGATCTGTAATAAGGAAAGGGAGTCTTTGTTTATTAATATTCAACAATAATTCAACAGTTACTCTATGCTAGGCGCTTTTCTGAGTGCTTTACTTTCCCTAAACCCATTTAATCTCACAACTCCATGAGGTATAATAATAACTGTATTATTATCCCCATTTTACAGATGAGAAAAATGAGGCACAGAGAGAGGCTAAGTGACTTGTCCATGGTCACATGTAAGGGGTGGGACTGTGGTTTGAACCTATGTAGTTTGTCTCCAGTGTCCATGATCTTAACCCCGGAGGGAAGCTGCCCCATCAGTTGCCTTCCAAGGTTGATGAGGAGGACCTCAATGCCATCCTGATTCATTGGCTGCTCCTCAGAACGACAGTTCATGGTGACCTCGCTTCTCTGCAGTTCTCCATCAGGAAAGTACTGTTTAGGTGGGGACTGGCTCTTCGTGTGCTCTGTCTCGCTTAGGGTGGGTACATCAGAGTTACTTGGGGGCACTATTGAATATGCAAATCCTGCCCCACTTCTGATTCTGTATGCTGGGGCAAGGTCTGGGGGTCTGCGTACGTGATAAGCGGTCCTCATGGCTGGTGCAGGTGCTTCATGGCTACACTGGGGAAACTGATAGCATTTTAAAAACAAGTTCCCAAAGCTTGACTATCTTACAAGTACTTTCCAGTTGTTTTCCTGGGGGGCATCCTGTATAGTACCCAGAGCAGTTGTGGGTCCAAGAATTGAATTCTATTTGTTTTGCCTGGTGAATTTAACCCTTCGGAACTTAAGTGTTTTCATGAGCAAAATGGGAAAACAATACCCCATTTGCTTATCTCAACGGTGTTGTGACAGCACTTTGAAAACTCTAAGGTGCTATAAAAATATAAGACATTAATATTCATTGTTTTTCCTGCTTATCACAAGTACTGTCAACTTCACAGATGCACTGTTAATAGCCCGCTTTCGAATTGTGTTGACATTTTAGGTAATTCTTAATGGACTTCAGTGTATTTTACTTGGGGGGCTCTGTACTGCTGTGTCTGGATGGCTCTGGAAGTAAAAAGATGAGGGAAGAAAGGACCCAGGGGAGAGAAGCTGGAAGCTGCTGAATTCAGTGAGGAATTCTGGGAACAGTTCTATTAGGAGTCAAGGTCGAGGTCAGGGGTCAAGGCAGAGTTGGAGTCCACTTAATGAGGTACTTAGATCAGAGCCTTTGCAACAAGTGGTACAGATCCAGAACTGAGGTTTGAGACTTTGGATGAAGTGATGAAGCCTGAAGTTTCTGGGAGGCTGGGGCTTCTTATGCTTACCCTCTATCCAGGGTCCCTCCTGGTGCCAGCTTGTGATGGGCCATGCCAGCCGCCAGGGAGAGTGAGGGCCATGTGGAGGAGAGAAGGGTGGTTTCTGGCAGCTTGTCTGTTTGCAAGGGACGACTTTTCCCTCTCCAACTTAAATTCAGCCTGTTTAGAAAGAAATCACTGACAGGCTGATTACAAAGATGTCATTTGATTATTTTTAAAATACTACAGGGACTTCCCTGGCAGTCCAGTGGTTAAGACTTCGCCTTCCAAAGCAGGAGATAAGATCCCACATGCCTCGTGGCTAAAAAGCCGAAACATAAAGCAGAAGCAATATTGTAACAAATTCAGTAAAGACTTAAAAAATGGTCCACATCAAAAAAAAAAAAAAACCTAAAAGAAATTAAAAAGCTACGAATTAAAAAAATAATAAAACACTACAAATCAAGCTAAAGAAATATTGTGTAAGTAGCGATCATTAAGAGACTATCAATGAATAGATAAATGATCAAATTTGAAGGGAATGTGAACTTCCAAATTGCTGTAGGATATTTGAAAAAAATTGTTCTTAAGTATTTTAAAGTTTCCTTATAGTTTTTTTTTTTTTTTTTTTTTTGCGGTACGCGGGCCTGTCACTGTTGTGGCCTCTCCCATTGCGGAGCACAGGCTCCGGACACGCAGGCTCAGCGGCCATGGCTCACGGGCCCAACCGCTCCACGGCACGTGGCATCTTCCCGGACCGGGGCACGAACCCATGTCCCCTGCATCGGCAGGCGGACTCTCAACCACTGCGCCACCAGGGAAGCCCTCCTTATAGTTTTATACATGAAGAGAAAAGAGAAAGGGTTAATATTAGCAGGAATTACTAAGGGAAATTTCAGGACAGTCTTTGTCCAATTTTTGTGAAATTCAGAAATAGGTGAATTACTATTGCTCCTTGAAAGGGCCTCTGTTCTGGAATAGCAGCAGCTGAATTTGAGGTGGGAAGGGGTGAAGCTGTAAAACATCAAAGTTTTTGTGGTCAAGAGAATATTTTATAAGTAAACTATTTTATAAAATCCTATACCTTCCTTAAAGAAGCAGAAAACCAACCCAAAGTTGGATTCGTGCATGCCATGTGCTTGGCAAATGACAGATACTTCAATTCCTTTGAAAGGCTCTAAAGAAGACATACAGATGGCCAAAAAGCACCTGAAAAGCTGCTCAACACCACAAATTATTAGAGAAATGCAAATCAAAATTACAATGAGGTATCACCTCATACCAGTCAGAATGGCCATCATCAAAAAATCTACAAACAATAAATGGTGGAGAGGGCGTGGAGAAAAGGGAACCCTCCTACACTGTTGGTGGGAATGTAAATTGGTAGAGCCACCATGGAGAACAGTATGGAGGATCCCTAAAAAAAATAAAAATAGAGCTACCATATGATCCGGCAATCCCACTCCTGGGAATATATCCGGAAAAAAAACATAATTTGAAAAGATACAGGCACCCCAGTGTTCATTGCAGCACTATTTACAATAGTCACGATGTGGAAGCAACCTAAATGCCCACCGACAGATGAATGGATAAAGAAGATGTGGCACATATATACAATGGAATATTACTCAGCCATAAAAAATGAAATAATGCCATTTGCAGCAACATGGATGGACCTAGAGACTGTCATCCTGAGTGAAGTAAGTCAGACAGAGAAAGACAAATATCATATGATATCACTTATATGTAGAATCTTAAAGAATGGTACAAATGAACTTATTTATAAAACAGAAATAGAGTCACAGATATAGAAAACAAACTTATGGTTACCGGGGGGAAGGGGGAGGAAGAGGGGGAGGGATAAATTGGGAGATTGGTATTGACATATACACACTACTGTATAAAATAGATAACTAATAAGGACCTACTGTATAGCACAGAGTTGACACTCTGTAATGACCTATATGGGAAAAGAATCTAAAAAAGAGTGGACATATGTATATGTATAACTGATTCACTTTGCTGTACAGCAGAAACTAACACAACATTGTAAACCAACTATACTCCAATAAAAATTAAAGAAAAAAAAAGATTCCACCTGGAGTTATCAATGCCATGGAGGAAAGGGCTTCCAGAGTGGGGCTTCACCTGAGATATTACACTGGACAGGTCCCAGGGCTTTCAATCAGGCCTGAAAAGTTGAATGGTAAAGAACAGGAGAGAAGTCTGCCAGCCAGGCAGTCTGGACCCAATGTCCCTGCCTTCAAGGAGGGAACTGAATCCTAATGTCCAAAACCACGTGGGCAAATGGCCGTAGAATTAGAGGACAACCAAGTAGCTACCAAGCTCCCCCTTTCTGCTACTTAATGGAGACAAAGTTTCCTTGCTGTGCCCGTGGTCAGTGCAGGTGACAAGGGGGATGCTCAGGGACACTTTGGCCACCAGTAATCTCTAAGTCACTGCAAATATTTACATATAATATTGAATTAGAAACAGCACGCTTGCTTCCAGACAAACCCCGTAGGCATCTCTGTCGGCAGTGTTTACACCTGGGAGGCCTCCACCCCACAGACGCTGGGAAGCTCTGGCTGGAGGGGCCGGCTTCATGCAAAGCAGCAGGAAGAAAAGGAGGCGAAACTGAGAGGGAAGGGCAGGTCTTCTTCTTCCCTCTTCTGTGTCCTTTCCGTAGCCGGTCACCCTCTCTCACCCACAAACACAATGTCCCCTCCAGCCTTGCCCTTCTTCAAGGCAGTCCCCAGCCTCCCCTTCTTCCAAATCACCATTTCCCTTGCTGTTTCCCTTCCTTCAGATCACAGCAATCAACTAGATGTCTCCAAGGTTAAGGCCATAAAGAATTCGCAGCAAAGCACCAAAGATTATGAGCAGGTGAATATGTGACCTCCTTCCCAAACCTGCTGTTAGAAACAAGATACTTGGTCAACCAAAATGCATCTCCAGAGGCAGTATTTCAACCATGGCAGCCGGTGTGTGTGTGTGTGTGTGTGTGTGTGTGTGTGTGTGTGTGTGTGTGTTGGGGGAGGGGGTTGGGTGGGCAGAAGGAGAGAGAGAGTTAGCAGTTATAGGAAAGTTCTCATGGAGCCAATGTGTAAGATTTGCATGAACTCTGCTTCATTTACCCAAGTATTTAATTCAGTTTTGTGTTGTTTATGTTTATTCTGTGGTATCTCCTTTAGTTACATGTCAGTTTGGCCTCCTTTTGATGTAACTGAAGAGGGGGCTGTACGATACTACCGGATCAATGGTTTTGCACGGGATGCTCTGCCATTTCAGTGAAATAGTCATTTAAGTCAGTCATTGGTTTGAGACTCCTTTGTGGTATAAACTAAATATGCAGAGCCTAAGAAAGCAGTGGCTCTCTCTATAAACTGCTGAATCCCTAGTATAACCCTATGTACAAAGAAGAGCTCAGCGGGCTAATTATGTATCCTTTTTATGATGAAAATGGTTTTTGAAGCAACCATGTAAAATATTTCAGGTGAAAGAGATTAGTGTTGTTTTGTATGTTTGTATGACCTAACTTGTGTGTAAGAGAAATAGCTCAGAGTTCCTTATCTGTTGGGAAGTCAATCTGTTATGGTACTCAAAACATATGTTTCTATTTATTTCATTACATTTGCTTACTTGGAACACTGAGTAAAATCTGTGGGATTTAGAAGCTATTATAGAGCTGTATGGTGACAAACTTTATGATTTTAGCTTTTGGTTCTCTCAAGTAAAAGAAACATGTTTTGCAAAGTATCCGAGGGTTCCTAAATGGAGTTTATCCTTAGTTCACACATTCATTCCTTTGGTGAAGAGCGTTGATTCCATGGAATTCCTTGTGATTCCGTGGGGGAGGGAAAGATTGATAAATCTGTTTCTCCCACCCAAGTGTGAGTCTCTAAAATGATGGTGTTTGGGTTCAGAGTGAAAACAAACAAACAAACAAAAAACAATGGAACAATAAAAGTGTGTGCGAAAATGCTAATAATTTTCAGTGTCTATAATTTAAGGGAGTAGTACATTTTATATATCAAATATTAATATGATTTATTTCAGTTTTTATAACAGTCACCACTTTTTCATTCTTTTTGTGATTTTCTAAGCCTTGTGACATTCTTAGGGACAAAAAATTTCTTCACATGTTGAAACTTTTTGGTTAATTCCCTTCTTTTGAACACTTTCATTCAGATGAATATTAAAATGTTGAATAAAGGGATAAAGAAGTTATAGGCCAAAGAATTATAGGCCTAGGGAAAGAGAGAAAGATGCCATTCCAGAATTCAATAGTCTGAACCCCAGTCAAATAAATTAATATTAAAGTGGAATGAAGTGAAAACTAGATTGCTTGCACTACCCTCATCTGGTCAAATTCCTCCCAGAATTCCTGTTCCCATGAATATTTAGCTTTCCTGAACTCAGGAGGCAATCTGATTTTTACCTTGAGGAAACATATACCGTATATATCCTGAAAAACACAAATGCAAATTCAATGAACCCCCTAATATTGAACCCACCTATATTGAATCCATGTGTATAGCAATCAAATTGGAAATCCAGGTCTATAACACACACATGTAATATTTCTAGAGTATATCAAATTCTATCCTTTATCAAATTTTTTCCTCGGGTTCCTAGAAATTTAATATAAGCAAGTTTCACTCTATTTGAAAAGGACATGATGCGATATAATGTGTTTTTCAATGAATAGAATTCTTGGTAATTCAGTTTATGTTCAGAACTTCTTAAAGGCGACTTACTTCCCAGAGGTCTCACATCAGAGTTCAGTTCTGAGAACCGTACTCAGGTAACATTCTTTTTGGCATGAAAAACTGAGAATGAAAATCAGAAGGAATTTTGGTGATTCATATACAGTGATTTAAAAAATAACCAAGGCACATCTCAGTCAAGTAGAGGGGGAGTGATATATTTGAGAGACCAGGAAAGATCTTGATTCAGGCTTATAATGTGTGACCATCCCCTGGACGGGGAACTTCTTATCTGTGGGAACTTTATATCCTCACATGGACCCCATATAGCAAGCACTTAGGAAGACTTGGCTCTATTAAAAAGTCAACTGGTGACAGGGCCATGGTCATAGGCTCAAAGGAAAGCTTAAAAGTCATCACCTCCTTCTGCTTTCATGGGGCCAGTTTTTTTTTTTTTTCATCTGTACCTATAATTTGAAGTTTCCTTCAATAATCCAAAGTTATTAGTTTCTACTGCTTTGTATTTTCTCCCAGTGTTGCTTTTAAATTGTTTTTAGATAACGAATTCTGATTCTAATTAGTTCTCATTTTTGTACACACATCTATATATCATGTAACTCTGATTATGGTTATTGTTGAATGAAATATACTGTTATATCCTATATTCAGCATCCCCTGAGTAGTAAGCTGGGCCCATTAAAGCTGATATGCATTCATTAACGAAATTCCATTTAAAATCTTGGAAAGCCTACATTAAGAATACTTTCTCATATCGCTCTGTCAATCTTTCTTGCACCTGTTAGCATGTTTAGAAAATGGTTTTTTATAATTCACTCATCTTATTGCAAGTGGAAAAAAATTCACAAAAGTAATTCTGATTATTCAAATTGTTTTGTAAAACATAAAATTAAGAACATATCCTATAATAAGCACTAATAAACTTAGCAACTAGATATAAATAAAATATAGGTTATTAAAGTGTTCTAATATAATGGAAAAGAGTTATAGGCTCATATAATTATCCTTGCTGAATGTAAAGTGTTTCTGAGAATAGTTTTAACTATTTTTAGTGCTTGAAGTCTCTTTCTTGGATATACCAGTAGGATTAGTACGACTTCCATCATTACAGTTCTTGCTTTTTAACTCCCCAACGCGTAATAAACCCATGAACTCCATTAACTGTAATTGATATGCGTGCAAGGATGTAAAGGCCTTTCCTTGGCCCTTTCACTGCTTCAAACAAAAAACCGAAATGAGTATGACGCCAAGTCCCATGCAAATAATCAGGTACGCCATTTTTCATTTGAAAAGAAGTCCTCTCCAATAATGGAAATGCTGAGAGGTTATTACAATAATAAATGAGTTGGCAGGGTGATTTATGCTTGAAACAAATGTACCTTCTGATGGAATCCTCTTTAATTCTTTATAAATCCTGGGCTTAGTGGACAGGGTCTGACTCTGGGACTCCATCAGTTCAATGCCCACTGTACTTTGAATTCACTTGGTTCATTTCTTGTGGACCAAACAGCTGTTTTCAATAGTCTTCCCAGCAGGTATCTGTTTGGGGATTAGTAATGCTTCACATGGTCGTACATCACAAGAAATGGATGTGTAATTACATTAACTATGCTTCATCTCTTTGGATTCACTTATCCCATATCACTGATGTTGGAGCCATTTAATAATAATTCTCCATAAACTGGTTTACTTTTTTAACAGCAACACCATCTTATATTAGTGCAGTGGTTTTAGCTCTTCAAAATGCTTCTGAAATCTTCCCCCTTAGATTTGTCTTTGAGTGTGTCTGAGTGTGTTTATCCAAATCAGGTGTGAGTTAGAAGATCCTTTCTGAGTCTACCTCAAAATTGAACCAGGTGTGAACATCTCTAGATCTGGATTAAATTCTGAGGAGAACTTAGAACCTGGAAATGGTCTATGCAGGATCATGGACTTTCAAGCTGTCGTAGGCCTTAAGTGTGGAGTCAGACCACTGGTGCTCACTGAGAAGGGCTTAGAAAAATACTCTACCCTGCAGGGAATACTGTCATTCTTGCCTATGCATCTTTGTCATGTTTTCCCTCCTCTTAGAACATGCTGTTTCAAAACCCAAACACATTCTTCCAAGTTTAGCTCAAAAAGTCTACCCAGATCCTTCTCCAAGAGGAATTTCACTCAATGTCCTTAGAAATTCTGTAGTGTTTCGTATCCTTCCAATAGCCCTGCTATTTATTTGAGTTGTCACAACACCTCCCCATAGCTTCAAAATACTCAAAATTATAAATTCCATGAGACTAATCTTTCAAGAACATCCCCACTACTTCTGGATATATTTTTCCCTACACATTCCCAAGAAGGGCAGGGACTGTGACAATATTTCACTCTCATGTCACATGAAACATGTACCACAGTGCCTTGCACATAGTAGATGCTTAATAAGTTTGTCTTGAGTTAAATTACACTTAATTTAATGACATGAACAATGGTTGAAAGAATGGTTTTACTGAATCTAAAACAGTGATCGTGGTTAGGACAATTGTCACATTATAAAGTATTGTTGGTTAATTTGTTGACAGCATTCACTCATTCAATGAATATTTATTGGACTTCCCTAGTGGCACAGTGGTTGAGAATCTGCCTGCCAATGCAGGGGACACGGGTTCGAACCCTGGTCTGGGAAGATCCCACGTGCCGCGGAACAACTAGGCCCGTGAGCCACAACTACTGAGCCTGTGCCTCTGGAGCCTGTGCTCCGCAACAAGAGAGGCCGTGATAGTGAGAGGCCCGCGTACCACGTTGAAGAGTGGCCCCCGCTCACCACAACTAGAGAAAGCCCTCGCACAGAAACACAGCCAAAAATAAATAAATAAATTAATTAATTAAAAAAACACCCCTACATTAAAAAAAAAAAGAATATTTATTGAGTGTGTACCCTGTGCCAGGTATTGTTCTAGTCATTGGAGATACAGTGGTGAACAAGACGAGTAAGATTCCTGCTCTCATTTTACTGGGAAAAGAGAATGAATAAACAAGGAGACAAACAAATAGTTTCCGAGAATAATACATTCTATGAAGAAAATGAAACGGAAATTCTGATAGAGTATGCCTGGGTTAGGGAGTGGAGGGGGACCTTTTCGAGAAGATGACATTTAGGCTGAGACCTGAATCATGAGCTGAAGTCATAGCATGGCAACAAGCATGACAAGTTTTTGTTTGTTTGTTTGTTTGTTTTTTTGTTTTGTTCTTTTTTTTTTTGCAGTACGCGGGCCTCTCACTGTTGTGGCCTCTCCCGTTGCGGAGCACAGCCTCCAGACACGCAGGCTCAGCGGCCATGGCTCATGGGCCCAGCCGCTCCACGGCATGTGGGATCTTCCCGGACCGGGGCACGAACCCGTGTACCCTGCATCTGCAGGCAGACTCTCAACCACTGCGCCACCAGGGAAGCCCCATGACAAGTTTTTGAAAGACATAAGGAAGACCCATGGGACTGGAGCAAAGTGAACTAGGGAGAAAAGTGTGGAAGGTAATGGTAGGAATATTTACAGGGCATGCTGTGGACTGAAGCTTGGTGTGTGGCATGGACAGATGGGCAGGAGGAAATGATGGTATCACTTTCAAAATATGGGAAATGGGGTAGTGACGTTGAGACATTCCTTCCCCTCCCTTCTCCTCCTTTTCCCTCCCTTCCTCTCCTCCTTCCCTCCCTTCCTTCCTGTCTTCTTTTCAAAGTGAGAAATACTAGGTGCTGTTGGTGTTCTGATGGAGATGGATCATTAGACTGAAGAAGAACAATGGTGCAGGGGAAAGAAGTTTCCATTCCATGGGAACACAAGTGCCAGCCATGGAGACAGGACACAAATGTGACAGAAGGGATGAGACAGGGTATAGACACTGCAGTTGGGCTCATGTTTACTGATGGGACTGTGAGGGAGCACCAGTTGCTTTGCTTTTATTTTCTCAAAGGAGTAGGAGATGCAGTGATCAGCTGAGAATGGGAAGGTGGAGGAGGTATAGCCAGTTTTAGAAAAGAGAAAGTATGAAATTATCTTTTGGGAGAGTGGAGGAGCAAACCTCCCAGGGAGGTATAGTAAGAGTGTCTGGAATGGTTGGCATGTGCGTTGGCCATTGTAGGTTGTTAATTTTGAGGTTGGCATATTAAACAGATGTGTTAAGAGAGTCCTGTAAATGGAGCAGGAATGAAGGAAGGTCTGGGTCATGTTCCCAATGAAGATGGACTAAAGGAACTGAGCTTCAAGAATGTTTCACTTGAAGAAGAAATATTTAGAAGTAAGGTATAATGGTTAAGAGCAGCATGGGCTGTGGAGTCTGGCTGACTTGGGTTTGAATCTTGACTTTTTTATTATTAGCTGTGTGACCTCGGAAAGGTTATCTACCCTCTCTGAGCCTCAGTTCTTTCATCTGTGAACAATGTAAATAAGCTTCCTACATCAGGTTGCCCTATCAAGGATCCAGTGATATTCGTTATTCTTTGTATGTGTGGGTGGGGATATTGCTCTTTAAATAACCAAAGAGCTATTATGTGGAAGAGACACCAGACTTGTTCTATATAGCAGTAGAACACAAATCTAGAACATGAGAAATTAAAAAGGGTACAGCAAAAACAACTTTCTCATAGCTGGAGCTGTTCTAAAATGGAATGAGTCTTCCTGTGAGGGAGTGGGCTCCCCACAATTGGAGGTGCTCATGCAATGGTGGGGTGACCACTTTTGAAGGGTTTTGTAGGGACTATTCCTGCCTTAATATTCCTTAAGAAGATTGGATTAAGATGCTACAATTTTATAGCAAATGTATTGATATGGATGAGCACGTTCTGTGTATATATGCGTAGAACGTCTCATTGTAAATAATTTGCACCACAGGTTTGATACGTGTGTGCACCCACTTTGGTTCTTGTCAAGCCTGAGAAATCAACAGTATTATATTTTTCATATTGTATTATTGGATCATCTTAAGAATTTTGTTAGTTAGATATTATTATTCTATTTTGTAGACTGAAAATGAAAATGAAAATAGATGAGTTTATTTGCCCATGAACTTACAGGAGAATAGTAAGAATCAATACTCAGTCCTGTAATTTGCCCAATAATTCCCCCCCCTCCCAGCAATTCCTTCAAATTGAGTGTCTTAGAGTTTATAGTCTGTTAAGCATTATTCAAAGTCAAGTCTCTTTATTAAATATGAGAAAAGGGATAATTTATCTTTAAAATTTTTTTTGAATTTAATAATTCATTTTTATAATGCCCAATTATTTAAGCTAATTTATCTCAACAGTTCTTCTATGTTGATGAGCAGTCTTAGACTGTTTGTGGAGTACTATTGTAACTTGCTAGTCATGTAGTATTTCTATAAAACAACACCAAGGTGCAAAGTGTTATTACATCTAAATTTTATGATGAAGTGGTGAAATGGCTGGAGACATTCATGGGAGATACTCTGTGCAAATTTTAAAAAAGCATTTCATATTATTAATAGAAAGGCTTCAGCTAATAGAGTCACATAAATCTGAATGGATTAGAGTTTTTGTGGAGAGAAAGACTAGTTCTTATAAGACTGTATCCATAATTGAAGTCTTTTATCAATTATGCTCAAATACTGTGTGAAAGGAAAAGATTTTTCCATCACTATTTCTGGTTACACAGAGAAAATATTTCACTCTGGTGAGAATCAGAATAGCATTCGGGTTTTTTTTTTTTTTTTTTTTTAATATTCAGTGCAAGCTGGCTAATGCTTCTTTTTAAATTGGAGAGGAAATGTTACAAAGCTCACTTTCTTAGAGATGGAAAATAATACCTTTCTTTAGAGGAAATATGAATACATTGTTAAGCAGATCGACTTCTGGGTTTTCTGGAAAATTATATAATCTAAAGAAAATAGCTGAAGCTTCAGCAGCATTTGTTAGAAACTGGAATGTAGTCAAAGGTGGTTGATTGGGGGAAATTAGAGGAAACGTAGGAGAAAGCCATGTAGTAGATATAATTCAGTTCTGGCGGATTAGATGTGACGGTAACCAGATCCTTTTACTCAGTAATCAGCCTGATACTAAATAACTTCAGAATATAATGACTTTCAGAAGAACTCTCTGGGTATTTTTTCTCTCCCAATAGTAATAAGAGGTAAAAATAAGGAAATGTTCCTTGCTGTTGGGAACAAGAGTGAAATTTAACCCAGTAATGTAAAATATGGCATCTTTGATCATTGACGTATTTCCAAAAAAGAAGGAATCATAGCATTAAAACAGCTAAAGATTGACTCACACATATTCATTCACTCTCCTTTACCATCCATAAATGATTTCAGAAGGGATTTAAAACAAATGCTGTATTAGTTTCCTAGGGCTGCTGTAACAAAGTAACACACACTGGATGGCTTAAGACAACAGAAATTTATTGTCTCACAGTTCCGGGGGGTCTGAAATCTGAAATCAAGGTGTTGGCAGGGCCCTGCTTCCGCTGAAGGCACTAGGGAAGGATCTGTTCCCAGCCTCTCTCCTAGCTTCTGGAAGTCTCAGGTATCCTTTGGCTTGTAGATGCATCTCTCCAGTTACATGGCTGTCTTCTCTTCTGGTGTCTTCACTTTATTTTCTCTCTGTGTGTATCTGTTTCGGTCCAAATTTCTCCCTATTATAAGAACACTGGTCATATTGGATTAGGGCCCACCCTAATGGCTTCATCTGGACTTTATTACTTCTGTAAAGATCATATTTCTAAATCACATCACATGCTGAGGTACTGAGATGCTACCAACTGAATTTTTGTTTCCCCCCAAAATTCATATGTTGAAACCTAATGTGATAGTATTTGGAGGTGAGGTCTTGGGAAGTGATTAGGTCATGAAGGTGGAGCCCTCATAAATGGGATTAGTGCCCTTCTGAAAGAGAATTCAGAGAGTCCTCTTGCCTCCAGAGGACACAGCAAGAAGACAGTCATCTGTGAACCAGGTAGACACCAAATCTGCCAACACCTTGATCTTGGACTTCTCAGCCTCTAAAACTGTGAAAAGTAAATTTCTGTTGCTTATAAGCCACCCAGTCTACGGTATGTTGTTAAAGAAACCCAAACAGACTAAGACATGGGAGTTAGGACTTCAACATATTTTTCTGGGTCACACAATTCAACCCACAAGTGCCTTAAACATCTTTTTTGAGAAGAATTGACTGGGTGTGGAGAAGCCACAATTCATTCCACTTCTCATGACAGGGTCTGAAATATATAATAGCATATGATGGTGCTTTTTAGTGTTCTTAATAGGAGTTTGGTGCAAAGTATGTGTCCAAGATATACTTTTGACTGATTGTGTGGTCATGTGATGTGGCCATTTTTCAAAGCTCTTTACTGCCATTAACTCCTTTGGGCATCGTTCAGGTGTGAAGTCTGGGTTTGTTAGCTAGAGCCAGAGACAACATCCTCCAGCGTCCTGTCACCTCTGAACCACATGCCAAAGAGCACAGCTGAGCAGGGGAAGCTTGGGGTGAGAGAATATGGACATGATACCTTTTGATGACATCATACGTCCTATAAGTGAATTTACACGTGATTCAGAATCTTTGACTCCAGGGCTCTGGAAGAGCTGGGAGGAGAATTAATGATGAATCTACTGGTTTATTTTTCTCTGCCAAGGTTCCCAAGTTTTCCCACTTTTCTAGTCTTTTCTGGTCTCTGAGATGAACATCATGTTTGCTTGACCCATTGTCTACCCAGGTAAGCCTGCCTAGCTCCCCTGCCCACCCCCTTTCTCTTTGTCCATCCTAACTCCATCTACCTCCAAAGCCTACACTCATTCATTTCCACAGTAGGAATTCCTTCTCTTATGATTGTGAAGTTCTGGTCAAGGATCTTTCAGCACATCCCTGTGTCCCACCTCCTGACAAACTTGTTTTACTGTTTAACTCCTGAACATTTTGGGCATTGTTTATGATATCTCTCCAACCAGATTTTCAGCTTCTGGTGGCCAGGGACAGTGTTTTTTTCTAGTTCCACAGAGCTTGGTATACAGTGGGTGCGCAATGTAACTGATCATTGAAATTGCAAAAGGCTACTCATTTACAAATGGGGATTCTCTTTGTGATTAGCTTCACTAATTCATGTGTTCCTTAAAATGGAAATGTGGTCTTCAAATAATGTCACATTTCCAGAGAATCTCATCTCATATTACTTCAGTTAATCATATCAAGTGAATTCTTAGGACATTCTGCCAACTCAAGAAGAGGGCTTGTCCACCTCTCTGATTTTTATGAAGGACAATCTTGTGGGTTGCAATTCCTTGCCAAGATCCCATGATTCTTAAATAAGTACAAAAATAAAACTATAGAATACTTGATGTGGTTGGATGTCTTGTGGGAACCAATGAAAGGGCTGGTTTTGTATTCAGATTGCTTTAGGGCTAAGACAGCTCAGCGCAAGTGGACAAGTGACCAGCCAACATCTGGATGATATACCCCATAAAGCTGTCGAGATGGTTAAATGTAGGAATGTATATAAAGCTCAAGGGCTAAATCAATAGAAGTGATCATCATTGTGATGGAAGTGCCATTTATTGACTGTGTAAATACCTATATGCATACATCTATGCAGTGGAATTAGACATCACTGAAATAGACGTTTTAATTTCCTGAAGTGTGTCTACCCGGAGACTCACCCAACTGGTAACGTTGGCTTGATGGTACAAAAGAAATTGAAATAAGAGAATCTTTTGGTAGCACATGAGCTGACCCAGTGTATAGAGGCTGAATGTAAATGCCAGATTGAGGAATAAATTCTAATTCTTTGATTATAAAAGCTTTTTCCCTGAGTACATCACCTTGCCATCTGTCTTTTTAATCTCTGCAAGGAAAACCTCAGCCTGATTCCAAACTCTCTCTCTCCACAATGGGAAATCTCTCTGTGTTTGATGAACCTAAGTGAAAAATGCAGTCTCATATCCCTGTATTTATTAAATCTCTGGTTGCATAAAGGCCTCACTCCAAAGTAATGTTCAAAATAAATTGCTTCCATGATTGTATTGTTCAAATGCACATGTATGATTTCTTCTCTCTGCATTCTAAGATGACAATGTATCTTGGGGAATGTTAATGATGCAAATTCAAACTACCTGGGCAATCAGCAACAGACAGATCAGAAAATTGTACCGATTGGCCTAAAGACTCCTTCTGAGTTCTTCTTAGTGCCAGGAGGGCTCAGAGGCCTCCTCAAGGAGATTTGGTTTATCACTTTTTTTTTTCCCTGTACAGAGACTCTAAGTCAGAAAAAATGATTTTTGTTCAGGGAACAACAGTTCTTCCCTGTGCTTGGGGAGTTCACCGAGTGCTTCTTCAAGATGCTAAATCTGCCATCACAGCCAACAAAACTGCCCGTGGATCTCACAGCTATAGTGAATCCCTGACACTCTTCCCTCTTCCAGTGGTACCCAAGGGAGTATGGCTCCACGGCTGATCATTTTCAATTCAGTCTGGTGCTTGAGAAAACTACTCCTACTTCCCGAATGGGTCTGAACACCAGTGGGGTGTAGGTGTGCTCTTGGGGCTTCTCAGTGCCCTGGGACTGTTGGCATTCAAGTAGTCAGGCATACTCTTTCCTCTGTGGCCATTATTTCCCCATGGCTTGGCAGGCACTAAACATTTAATTCTCATGACAATCATATGAGGAAGGGATATTTATCATTCCCTTTACAGATGGGGAAACTAGGGTTTAGCAAGATTGAGACATACACCAATGTTCATATGGTTAGTAACTTGTAAGGTTGAGATTTGGACTCAGGCAGGCTGATGCCAAATCTTGAAGGCTTGACCATCCTGCTATGTCTTAGAGGTAGTGTAAGGAGTGGTTAGCAGTCCTGATGCCTGGGACCAAGGGCCAGCTCTGCTACTTTGTCTTCATGGGATTTGGGGGCCGGTTTCTACACCTCCCTGAGCTGTCCTTTCCTTCTTGTGAAATGAAGCTAATAGGAGCCTGCTATACAGGGCTGTTGAGAGAATGAAATGTGATAATGCATGTAATGTGCTTGACATATAACATGTTCCCAAAATGTTAGCTAATGTCACTGTAACTATATGGTGTAGTTAAGTAGGTGTCTGTCTTTAACCCTGCTGCTTCTTCCATCCATAAGGGAGAGTCACTTAAGTTGCCTGTATGAAGGGAATTTAACAGAGGGCGCCTAGCTTCTTAAATACAGTAACATGTTGACTCCAGTGCTCACTGGCTCTTAAGGTCTATAATAAGGAGGCATCATGTTCTTGCTTATGGAGGGCTTCGACAAAGCTCATTTCCAGGGCAGGTAACTCCAATCATCCTACCCCTCAGTGGAGGGACAGTGGGGACTGAGACTCAGAGTCCTGGTCTGAGAGCAGGGAGACCTGACTTCCAATACCAATCAGGTCAAAGTGAGCAGGATATTGCCATAGCTGGTACCCAGCGTTCTTGTTTGTAAAATGGGAGAACAGAACTAGGTACTTCCCAGGGCTCTTTCTACTCTTGATGAATGTGAAATGAGTTGACGTCTTTCCTAAATGCCTCTTTCACTATTTGGTTTTAACAGGCTGTCTGCTTGGAGTTTGGGAGAAGAGTGGTGCAGGGGAGAAATATGTAAGAAAAGAGCAAAGTAATGAGAATACAGATGCATGTGGGAGTTGGTGGGTGGGTTTAGGCTCAGGCAGATGAACAGGAAAAATGAGGGAAAGAAAAACCAAAAGAAAAAGGTCAGATATAAGTTGTAAAGGAAAGGCTTGGAAAATAATGACTGCATTGTATTTGATCAAGACCAGTGTTATTTGATGCTACACTTGAACTTGACAGGTGAGACCTCATATTTGCCTCAGTAAAACTAAAAGGATATGGTGCTAAACTTGTTTTAATTAAAAACATGCACATAACAGATGAGAAGTGAGAATTCTTCAGGTGACCCAATGGTCTTTAAAAAAATCAGTGCTGATGTAGTAGATGATTTTAAGAAGATGAATTGAAAGTGGTGTCAGGCATAAAGCCATTAAGATCTATGTTTAATAAAACATAATAAACAGTCCAGAAATGGACTAAATTATATACGGAAATTATTATATAATAAAGGTGGTATTTCAAATCAATGGGGAAATGTTTTCAGTAATTGACACTGGAACAATAGGCTAATTATTAAACTACTAAAATTACCCAAATTTAACCTTATTTAAATCAGATTATCTTAAAAAAGTTACATTTCTAGTTCACATATTTTTTAACCTAAATGAAATTCTAGTTAGGTTAAAGGTTTTCAATGTAAAAAATGAAACTATGAAATAACTAGAATAAAATTTAAGAAATATTTTTGTAATATTGAGGTGGAAAAGGCCTTTCTACACCTGATACCCAGGATAGAAATCATAAAAAGAAAAGATTGATAAATTAGACCACATAAGGTCACAACAAAACAAAGAAAAATTAAAATATGAGAAACAAAATCTTATATGATCAAAATATTTACAATAGCCAAGATATGGAAGCAACCTAAGTGTCCATCAACAGATGAATGATAAAAAAACAAACAAAAACAAACAAACAAAAAAACCCAAAGCAAAACACACACAAAAAATCAGATGAATGGATAAAGAAGATGTGGGATACATACACAATGGAATACTACTCAACACTTAAAAAGAATGGAATTTTACAATTTGCAACAATATGGATAGACTTAGAGGGTATTATGCTAATAAGTCAGACAGAGAAAGATAAATACTGTATGTTATCACTTATATGTGGAATCTTAAAAAATAAAACAAATGAATGAATATAACAAAACAGAGACAGACTCACAGATATAGAAAACACACTAGTGGTTACCAGTGAGTAGAGGGAAGCAGGGAGGGGCAAGATAGGGGCAGGAGATTAAAAGGTACAAACTACTATGTATGAAATAAATAAACTACAAGAATATATTGTATGACACAGGGAATATAGCCAGTGTTCTATAATAAATTTTAAAGGAGTGTAATCTATAAAAATTTTGAATCACTATGTTGTATACCTGAAACTAATATATTATTGTAAATTAACTATCCATCAATTAAAAAAATACCATTTACAAACAAAAAAAGACAACGTAAGAAATACATTTGAAGCATACATATCAAAGGGATCTTTGTCTTTAAATTATATTGAAGTCTGTCACATCAATAAGAAAAAGGTGAAAACTCCAAGAAAAAAATGGGAAAAAGATATAAGTGAGAAATCTACACAAAAATTTGCACTAAACTTCTCACAAATGAATGAAGAAATATGCAATAAAATGTTGAGATATCATATTGTACAAGAGGAAAAAAATCAGTCCCCTTATTGATGAAGGTGTCAGAAAATAAACAATCTGCTACTCTGGTTTGGGAAGGTAAATTGTGCAGTCATTCAGAATGATAATCAGGCAAAGTACTCTTTTATCTACTCATTTAAATGACAATTTTTTCCCTGTGAACATTATAAAATGTATGAAACAAAAACAATAATTTTAATTGTAGAAAATATAAACTCAAATGACCATCAATAAGGAATATACTTAAAATATTATACTGTACCTATACAATGGAATACCGTGCAGCCTTTGCAATGCTTAGGTAGATCTTTCTTCAACCATATGGAAAGATTTCCACAAAGTAAAAAGATACAGAAAGAAGTAGTTTGTATAGACAGTAGGAATCCATCTTTATATTAAAATGTAAGTTTTCAACAAAGTAGTTTGAAGAATAAAATAAAATTAAATAAAATGAATGGGTAAATCACGAAAAAGACTTGTAAGTTTACACACAAAGAAAAATGTTAGATGATGTACACCAAAATATTAAAAATAATGGCTATGTGATACATTCTATTTTATAATTTTTGTCATGTTCTGAAATTATCTATAATGAGAATGCACTACTGTTTTAAAACATTTATTTCATTGAAGTATAGTTGATTTACAATGTTGTGTTAATTTCTGCTGTACAGCAAAGTGATTCAGTTATCCATATGTGTATATATTCTTTTTCATATTCTTTTCCATTATGGTTTATTACACGCTATTGAATATAGTTCCCTGTGCTATACAGCAGGACCTTGTTGTTTATCCATTCTATATATAATAGTTTGCATCTGCTAATCCCAGCCTCCCACTCCATCTCTCCCCAAACCCCACCCCCCTTCCCCCTTGGCAACCACAAGAGTAGGCAGTACTTTTTAAATAAAACTTTAAAGATATTCCAATTGAAATATAAGTATGTGGGAAGAATATTTGTGATGAAAATGATAGATATTATAATCAAACATATCTTTGCATATTTTGGTGAGTTATGGAAGAATAAAGAAGAAAGTGTCCACGTTCTGGCACTTCTGGCCAGCTCAGGTGCATCTGAGAGAAAGCCCTTAGGCAGAATTGCAGGTGCCAAGGTGGGAGGGTGTGGCATATATTAGAACAGTGTGTAGGGGGCACTGGTGGTGTCTGCTGCAAGGTCTAAGCTAGAGACGAAAGGATATAGTTCAAACCTGAGATTGCTTTCAGTTTGATTTACTTGTTTGCTGGACCAGCAAACAAGCATTATAGAGGACACAGCAAGATCAGGACTCAAGTAAGTGAATGCAGGTATCAGGTGTGCAGATGCTTCTGCTTCCTCCCTCACCCCAGCACTGCAGTTTGTCCTGGATATGAACTTGGAGTCCAATAGTCTCTGCAACACCCAGAGTGAGCCCACAACTTCAGGCTCCACATTTTAAACATCAGACTGAGGGACGGGTTTTGTCAGCCCTCAGGCTTCATTCTATGACTTTGTATTCTAACTCTTGGACTTTTTTTTTTTTTCTCTGTTCTAATTTTTCCCAAGTCATTGGGGCTATAGTATGTCTAATTTTGACCTATCAAAAACCAATGTTATAGATTGATGTATGGTCCATCTTGCCCCTAAAATTGATGTAAGATGACCAAGAAAAACACACATAAGGTGACTTATAAAGATACAAAGATAAAGAAGTGAGAACATCAGACAAAGAGAGAATATGGAAACAAAATAAAATAAATCTAAGGTGAGAGTTAGTGTATAAAATCATGACACATTTAGAGTGCAACTTGTGTATTTGCAAGAATTGAGCCATGATTTTGGTCTCTGAACATCGTAACATGCAAAGCCAAGAAGGAAGATGATCAGTTAGATGAAGGAAAATAATCACCTATAAGTGACATAGTGTTCCTGAAGTTAAAAAAAAAAAAAAAAACCCACAAAATCAAAACAAAAGACAGTTGACCAGAAGTACAGCATTTCTGAGACCCGAAAGAGGACACAGTGTGATATGGTAAGATCACATTTTCAACAACAGCCTCGATAAATACAGTGGTGAGTTTTGTTTATTGTCTCCTCATTCCATTGTTTCATTGACGATTCTATTTGTACTGGCAAAGCAAACTTTGGCGCAATGCCAAAGCAAAATTTAATAAATGCCATTTTAGGATGCAAATCAATGCAACAAAGGATGCAGTTTTTTGATGGTTTGATTTGAAATAAAGGCAAACTTAGACCACCTAGATAAATTGATAGAACATGTCCTCTTCAGGCAATACACTATGAATATTATTTTTCACAGTCAAGCTTTTGATATAACTCTTTGGATAACAAGGAGTTCAAGGTAATAGTCTCTGGAAAAATTATGCAGTGAGGTTTTTTTTGTGTGCAGCTGGTTGAAGACAGATTTATATGTTTTGGCAGTCAATCAACCAAGCCAAAAGATAGAGCTGACATTCTCTTAAGAAAATTAAGAAGTATTACTAGGATATATGCTTAATAGATGACTATTGCTCTCTTTATAGAGAAATTTCCATACTATGTGTAAGACTGCTAACATTTAAAGAATTTCTGTATTTATAGTCTATAGATTTAGTTGAATTTCATTCTCTAATTGCAGGGTTTTTATTTATTTTTTGTTTGTTTTTGGATTGTTATTGATTTGGTATGTTATTCCAAAAAAGTGCTTTGTAACAAAAATGTTTATGGCATATGCATTTTGATATCTTTTTAAAACCTGTGCGATGAATTGGCTTCACAGCCTGGCATTTTCAGGGAATGTGTGAGCAAGTAGCCTCATTATTGATAAATATTTTAAAACACGTGGTATTTACCCAGAAGGTCTCAATGGCTCAATGTGCCTCCTGCAGAAATGGCATGTAATAAAAAACTCCAAAATGAAATTTCAGAGGAAAAAAGGATACTGCACTTAAACAAAAATTCAATAAAAGAAATGTTAGAAAATCCCCAAAGCATTCCAACCAAGTTATGGATTAATTGCTTGGCACGTTTCCTTTTTTAATTCCAAGCTGCCTTTTTGTTAGCTGAGTAAACAAAACATCTAGAATAAGTCAACTTCAGCCAACGGTGACAGCCCATTAACACCATGACTGATAATAACGATGATCCCCAAAGGCTTTGACAAGGCCCACATGAGCAATATTTGACCAGTAGGGACCGTATTGAGAAGCAAGGCATAAAAGGCTCTTATTCTTTCCAATTAAAAAAAAATAGTGAAATAAATGGGCAGAACAAGAAGGGCCTGTCTTCCGGCTGGGTCCAGACTTCCACAGAGTAGATCCAGAGTCCCTTGCAAAGGGGGTTTAGGGGGATAGCTTGCAATCCATCCTGTAGGGTCGAGGAAAGGGAGGAGGAATTCTTACATCTGGAATCCAGCAGTCTTTACAAAGCTGTTGTTGTACCAGAGGGTTTTAGGGCTGGAAAGCGATTGATTGTTGCATCACAAAATTGGTACCTAGTACACTTGTTCATGCCTCAAGGAAAGTGTTTTCATTAGAGATCATTTTATTTACACAATGTAGATCCTATCTCCTCTTCTCCCCCCTGAATTCTCTGTGAGTTCCAAAAGAACAAGGGCTCTGCCTGGCGTATCGTTTGCAGAAGGTGTATAGTGAATATTAAATAATGTTCAGTTACAAGCAAGAGGCATTCAGATTAGGTTAGTTTAAAGAAAACCAACAGCAACTACACAGCACTTCTCTCTTCCAGGAAAAAAAAGGACCATCAAAATGAATCTAAACAAACTTTGGTTCTAATCTGTGGCAGTGCCCTATCATGTACATTACCATTCACATTACATTCTGGCTTTTCCCGAAGATAAAATGATGAGATTCATGGAAGGAAGAACTCTCTTATGCATCAGAAAACCATCTCTTGAGAGGAGTGTGAGGTGAATCAATAGACAACCAACCTAGAATCTCTCTGACCTTCAAAATCTTAACATTGTACTCATTTATTTTAAAATGAAAACTTTGCCCAGATAAATCTACAGCGAAATCAGGCTTATGCCTACATTTCATGATGGAGATTGCTGCTTGCTTCTGTAAATACCTAAAACTGGTGGTGAATTTGGACCCTTATATTTCTTCATCCTCCCCAAGTGCTGCATTTACGGTGAGATACTGAGTTATATCCACCGCTCCTATTGTAATCGAGGCAAAGAAAGAGTGCTCTAAAAAAATAAATAATTGGCATTTTCAAGTTGAAAAAGACAGTAGATTTGTTAATTCTTTAATTTGGCAAGTAAGGAAACTGAGTTCCAAAGGGGCTCAATCTGATCCAAGCTCATGCAGCTACTCAGTTACAGAACTTAAGCAGTTATACATTTATTATGGAGCTCACTAAGGCAGAAAAGGATGGAAAAAAAACAGCCCACCATCTGGAAAACATGATTTATATACAGCGGGATTATGGTCAGTATTTTAAAAGCTGTATCGACCTAAGGTTTAGGTGTAGGATTAGCCTCTGGTTACTGCTAGAAAAACTTTATTGAAGACTTTTATACTATATGGTGTATTTTCTGGGCTTAGAGACACTTCAGTGCTTTTTCTTGTTGAGTAACTTTCGTAGATAAGGATTTTGCTGGGTGCTATGAGGGTATGTAACAATGCAAACATCATTGCCTCATTCCCAAGAAATTATAAATTGTTAAATTAATTAAACAAGAGGTCAATAGACTGAGGTGGCTTTAATGTGTGGCAGTTTAGGTAAACACCAAAATCTAAGCCTGTAAATGCCTCAAGCCTATGAAACTGAAACCTAAGGACAACCAATCACCAACAGCCAATGAGGTTTTAAGCTATAGCCAAGCAGTAATTTCCTTTCATTGTTTCTGCACTCTCTCTATGTAAGTATTTCTCGGGCTCCTGTTGGAGAGCGCTCCTAACGACATCTGATTTGGCACTGCCCAATTTAAATCAATTTTGAACTCTTACAATTTGAAAAATGCCTCAGTTTATCTTTTAGCAAAGTCCAGCACAAGAGATAACAAAGTGAATCAGTTATACAACCCAGATCAGAATGTGATTGCAGCCTCTATAATGATATAAAGTACTAGAGGAAGTTTGGAAGAAGAATGAATAGCTTTACTGGAAATTAGAGAAAAAAATTCTTAGAAGATAGGGTCTTTGGCTGGCATTGAATGAGGATTTGACAGGTGGTGTTGGGATAAAATCCTTCGGGAGGAGGACGCATGAGGAGAAAAGGCATAGAAACAGGGAAGCTTGGGATGCATTTGGGGAATAGCAGACTTAGTGATTTGATGAACACAGAGATTTCTATAATTGGGGATGTGATAGGTATGGGACTAGAAAGTGGAGGCCTTCAACCACAAAAATAAGACCCAACTTCAATGTGTTGCTTCATTGCATTACATTTAAAATATCTCCAAGGAGAAATGAGTTGAACAGATACAGACACTTTCCTTCTAAAGAATACCAAGGAACCTAATATCCATTGAGTACAAATGTTGCTGTCTTCTCATCTAGCTCTAGAATGAATTAATCATTTAGCAAGTGTAGGACCAGAAGGCTTCAGCATCAAACAGGGCGACTTAACAGCAGGAATCAGGTTAAACCAAGCAGTTCATGTAACCAGTGTATGTGAGGAGATGGGATCCCCACACCATGTCTAGTGTGACACAGTAATCAACTTTGCAGCATCCATATCAGAGGGTAGGAGCAAGAGAGGAGATGGTCATTTTAATTCCAATATTTATTTCTTTCTCCACCATCAATTCATTCATTATTCATTGAACACAATTTAGTATGCACTTTTAATAAGCCACGCAGTGTGCTAGGAACTGGAAGGCAACGATTTAAAAAAAAAGATCTTTGCCTTTGCGGAACTTAGAGTCTAGAAGGAAGACCCTCAAATGGATAAAGGTCACATGGAAGGGGAAGTGCAAGGCCACGTGGGGGCTTCAGTGGCACATGTAGTCCAGGCAGTGCTGGGAGAGCTTCTAGGCTGAGCTGACAGATGAGGAGGAATTAGCAGGCAGAGAGGAGTGGAAAGATTTATTGAGACAGGAAAAGAGCGAGTGTTATGGACCTAGAGACTGTCATACAGAGTGAAGTAAGTCAGAAAGAGAAAAACAAATATCACATATTAAGGCATATACGTGGAATCTAGAAAAATGGTACAGATGAACCTATTTGCAAAGCAGAAATAGAGACACAGATGGAGAGAACATGTGTATGGACACAAAGGGATGAATTGAGAGATTGGGATTGACATATACAAGCTATTATGTATAAAACAGATAACTAATGAGAACCTAGCACAGGGAACTCTACTCAATGCTCTGTGGTGACCTAAGTGGGAAGGAAATCCAAAAAGGAGAGGATATATGTATAACATATACCTGATTCACTTTGCTGTACAGCAGAAACTAACACACCATTGTAAAGCAACTATACTCCAATTAAAAAAAAAAAAAAAAACTGAGGCAGGAGAGCTTGGGATAGCCAGGGAATTCGAATTTGTTTGGTTGGAGTGTCAAGTTCAAGGGAAGGCAGGGGAGGTAGTGAGGTGAGATGAGGCTGCCAAGGGAGTAGAGGCCAGACCATGAAGCCCCTTGGAGGTCAGGTTAAAAAATACAAGCCAAACTCATTTTCTTTCTTCCCTTCTTATTTCCTTTTTATTCCCTTTCTTTAGATAGTAATTTGGGGGTTCTAAGTTCAAAGCTAAAAAATACATATAGGGACCTCCCTGGTGGTCCAGTGGTTAAGACTTTGCCTTCTAATGCAGGGGGTGTGGGTTCGATCTCTGGTCGGGGAGCTAAGATCCCACATGCCTTGTGGCCAAATAAACCAAAACAAAAAACAGATGCAATACTGTAACAAATTCAATAAAGACTTTAAAAATGGTCCACATCAAAAATATCTTTTAAAAAAAAGATATATATATAAGTAGTTTTATGGGCTTCCCTGGTGGTGCAGTGGTTGAGAGTCCGCCTGCCGGTGCAGGGGACGCGGGTTCGTGCCCCGGTCCGGGAAGATCCCACATGCCGTGGAGCAGATGGGCCCGTGAGCCATGGCCACTGAGCCTGTGAGTCCGGAGCCTATGTTCCGCAACGGGAGAGGTCACAGCAGTGAGAGGCCCGTGTACCACACACACACACACACACACACACAAAGAAGTAGTTTTACCTCCCAATAAACCCATCATAAGTTGAAAATACCATGTCAGAAATGCATTTATTACACCTAACCTACATCTTAGCTTAGCCTGACCCACCTTACACGTGCTCAGAACACTTACGTTAGCACACAGTTGGGCAAAATCATCCAACACAAAGTCCAGTTTATAATAAAGTGTTGAATATCTCATGTAAGTATTGAATACTGTACTGAAAGTGAAAAACAGAATGATTGAATGGGTCCAGAATGGTTGTAAATGTGTTTGTTGTTTACCTGCATGACCTAGAAGCTGACCGGGAGCTGTGGCTTGCTGCCCTGCCCAGCACCATGAGAGGATCAATTCACATATTGCCCTGGAAAGGATCTAAAGTCAAAACTGGAAGTACAGTTTCTACTGAATTCGTATCATTTTTGCACCATTGTAAAGTCGAAAAATTCTAAGTCGAAACTTCCTGAGGCAGGAACCATCTGTAATTATTTAGGACTGCGCTGGCTCATACAGTAGCCACCAGCTGCCGGTGACTAAGCACTGGATCTGTGGCTTGTCTAGACTAAGATGTGCTGTGACCAATGCAAAGTGGCTTTCGAAGGCTTAGTAAAGCAAAAAAAACAAAACAAAACAAACAAACAAAAAACCCCTACACCAACAAAGATTAAAAAACAAACAAAACACAGAATATCTCAACAATGTTTCTATTGATTGCATGTTGAAGTTAGAATATGTTGAACATGTATTGGATACATACATACATAATGTATTTGGATAAAATACATTATAAAAATCAATTTTACCTGATTCTTTTTTCTTCTTTCAGTGTGGGTATTAGAAAATTTAATATGGCATATGCGATTTACATTCTATTTCTGTGGATGGTGCTGGGTTAAAATGATGCTGATGTGATTTTTAAAGGTACAGCAAGTCAAAAGGTACAGCAAGTGGCTGAGTACTTTACTGAAACATTGTCCTGAGCCAAAGCAAATTTGCTATTAAGGCAGCATCATTGTCATTAAATAAACGTCAATAATTTAGACAGGGGCTAGGCTGGCAGTCAACGTTGCCTGATCGATGTACAAGTTTACTGAGCAAATGAACACTGACAACTAGTTTGACCACAGGCTCAAGCCTATTTAAGAGTAATAATGTAACTAACAATCATCTGGGAGCATCGTTACATCTGAACAACTAATGGGAAAATTACACATAATACAAATATGTATTCATTGTCTGAGGACCTTTATTTAGTAATAATTTATTACAGCTAAAAATAATATAAGTAGTAGTGAACTCCTTCAAAATTTTATAATTCACACTTTAAAGAAGCTCATTCGGGGCTTCCCTGGTGGCACACACACACAAAAAAAAGCTCATTCGAACCTTCCAATAAATCTAAAGAGGTTTAAGTTTATTTCCCATGGCTTAATCCATTGGCCTTTCCTTATTCATAAAGCTGAGTACTATTGTTATAAAATAAGGCCAAATAAATGGACAAAATGTCTCACAACGAAGACCTGCTAGGCAATACAAATCTGAAAACACCCTGACACAAATCAGGCTTAAGAAATGGCCACATTGGCTCATTAAAATTGCAATGAGTCAGAATCCTAGACGGACCAGGGTACAAGCTATTATTATTGTTATTATTATTTTAAGTTTTGTTATGGGAAATTTTTTTAGCTATAACTGCAGTACATTTCATAAAACAATCAGGCATGCGTGCCAGTGGGAACATTCACTCTGGGTGACGGTAGATGGAAACCCATACCACCTGGTTTTAAAGTGAAAGGCTCTGTGTGCTGACTTCAGCACAGGAAGCAGCAGAGATGTTCTCAAACATGATCCACAAATTTATAGAATAGCAGCCTGTTAAGCTCTAAATCTCAAAGGCTCTTTTTTTAAAGATGCAATATTCACACTTAAAAAACCAACTGTATTTCCCACCTTCCTTGGGGGTCTAGCAGAAAATTCATGATTGAGCTATACTAAGACAAACAGTCCACCCCTCGTTGCAATAAAAAGGGGGCAGAAACAGGCATAAATGTTTTAATATGGGAACCTTATGTCTCTGCAGTGATTCATTCCATTGCTTGTCCTGACCCTCCCTACTCCCATTACCCACAATAGTTCCATAGAAGAATGCCATAATTATTTACTCTAGACCCAAACAGGACCTCCCTCAAATTCATTTTCAAGACCAAGCATCTTTAATTGAATCATGATTGTTTTATCTAAGCATAGAAAATAAAACCAGAGAATTTCCTAAGCTGCCGTCATACAGAAGCTGCAGGAAATTGATTACAGAGAGGGCACAGAGGCTGTTGTATTCACTTTCTTACCAGAACGTCTGATTGTTTTAGGGTTTCAGTATGGTAAATGGACTCCTTTGGTGAGTGCGATTTTAGCGCATAGAATAGGGTTTGTGATGACCTATTCACTTATAAAAGAAGACATTTCATAACGCAATAGTCTTAACATTTAAACCTCAGATGTATTTCCATGCACAAGCGATTGGGAACTCAAAAACAAGTAATTATCAATAGCACGTGTCTGCAACAGGAGACGCATCAGCTGAAACAAGTTATATTTATGACATTGGCAAGAAGGATACATTAATTGACTGCAGAAAGGAGCCAACATAATATTTACTCTGCATTTTCGAGAGGATGTGAAGAAGATCCTACCAATTCAAATGCACTTAGCTTTATTTTGTAAGGAAAAGCTCAAGAGGACACTAAACAGAGGAGAAATGACTGGGGTGTATCTAGAGCCTTGTGATTCCGTTTTAGTCATCCGGAAGGAATCAAGTAGATAGTCTCACGATGAAAGCACAAGATAACATTTCTGGGTCTTTAAGAGGGCTGTGGTTTTCAAAGAGATAGTTAATAAGATGCTTTTGAGTTGGAACTTTCTGTAATGTTGGACGTGGCCCTGCTTTTTCTCAGATGTGCTTCTATTCATGTTTGGCTTTCTTTATGGAATAAGGTCCCTTCTCTTCCTAACTCTGCTTGCCAAAACTCCACCTACATTTTAAGACTTCATTAAAACCCATATTTTCTAAGAAATTCCAAATTTGACTCCCAATACCCTCCTTGCTAAAGTTCATCTTTCCTTTCCATAAATGCCAGAGCCATGCTGCTCTCTGGCACTATTTTTCTTCCTTGTATTTATATATTGAACTTACGTCCTTTATTAGGGTGTAAATTCCTAAAGGCCAGGCTCTGTGTCTTATTTAATCTTGTTATTCTGCCTTCTTCTTCCCCTCCTGCCCTGAAGTGCCAAGCAGAGGTCTTACGCATAGAAGATGCTCAATAAATTATTTGTTGAAAGAGTCAATGAAATGCAGCACTAAGCTTGCTGTGGAAAGAATAACATGTCAAGGACCTTGCTTTCCATTCATTTAAATCTATGAGTCATCTATGAAGGATCCTTGATATTATGATTGCCAATCTTGAGTGACACACTCTGAGACTGCCCTTTTGAATCTCTGACACTCCCTGCTGAAATTCTGGGTTCCCTCTGCTAAAGTGCTAAACAGATTGAAGAAAACTACCTAAAATGAAGGAAAAAAATAGTTTTGAGAATTTGGGGATATCTCTTGAACTAATTGGTTGTGACACACAAAACATCAAGAATTACTTTACAGGCAGACAAAATTTGAAAATCATAAAGAAGCAAACATTATTTTAATGTACATAATTTATGGGAGACAATTTCCACTCATCAATTCTACCCCAAAAGAGTTGAAAAAAATTTATGGGAGGAAGAGAGGAAAAGACCCCAGATTTTACAGTCTGAATCTTCCTCTCTAGTTACCTTTGTTTCGTGCATATATACGATGTCAAGTAACAATGAAGACATAGGAAAATACTCAGAAATTTCCATCTAAAACAATCTTGGTTTGGTATATCTAGCTAGTAGCCAAAGGCGCTTAAAGAAATCCCTGAATTATCTTGATGATTTTCTCAGTTTTACACTATTAGAATGAGAAACTTAATGACCTAATCATTCCTCAAGGAAAAATTGACATATCAATTTCCAGTGGAAGGAGGCATTTATTTATTTATTTATCCACATCTTTATTGGAGTATAAATGCTTTACAGTGTTGTGTTAGTTTCTGTTGTACAACAAAGTAAATCAGCTCCACGTACACATATATCCCCATATCCCGATACAGCCACTCAGGAAGGATGTATTTAGAAGAAGCTGTGGTTTTAGGAACATGTGGCTACCGGCCCAGGGTACAAATCTCGGTAAATATTATGATGGAAGAGAGACCTCATCTATTACAAGGTCCTCCGGGCCATGTTTCACATTTAACTTCAGTTTTGGATTAAGTATCGGGTATCTTTAGTAATCCCTTCAATTTGTCAGTTCTCTGTGTCTTGTTCTCCTCTGCCACATCCTCTGAGGAGCTCTTCAACTGGCCTTCTGTTTCTGTTATTTCTTGCGCTTCCCCTAACATCATGTGATTCTCTGAGTATAAACTTTGTCTAAAGCAGGTTAGCCAAACTGACCAGACTGTTTTTTCTCAGCTGGAGAATGAGCCTTATTATCACAGTGGCAGGGAGAAGATGCATCCTCTGTGGCTAGGGCTCTCCTAGGACCAGAATGTGTCCCATGGTCATGGCCAGGCCCGTGTCGTTTCCAGCAGGGGATTGCAGTTCTCCGTTCCCTCTGGGGCGTGGTCTCCGGGATGCTTCTATCTCCTGAATCAGAGCAGTCTCCAGGGCCCAGAACTCTGGGAACACATGTGGGAACACATGCATCTTTGCAATATTACCAGACCATGTTTTCTGCTATCCAACCAACTTTCGGATCAGCGTCGTCATTATTTTCCCTAGAATATTCCAGTCCACAATTATGGTGGGCAAAATCTTGCTCAGAAAGAATGACTATTTTCCTTGTGTTTTAGTTTGTTAAAGGAAGCGACATATTCAAGGAGGGTAGAGGTCTGATGATCTCAGCTGGCTAAAGCCCAATGTTAAAAAGACCAACTTTACAGGGTCTCGTCCCAGATGGACTGATTAGTAGGCTTTGCTCTATTTCTATTTTTTCAAGCATTTTCTTTGACTCTGTATTCTTCATCATAATATATAAAAATAGTGTTTTATACCTCATGAGGGTGTTGCAAGGATTAAATTAGTGAATGCCTTTATAATTCTTGAAACAGGCATGGGGTAAGCTCTCAATAAATGTTCTATGCTATTGTTATAATGTCATGATTCATTCAGTATTTTAACAGGTAACTACTTAGCACTTACTAGGAGCCAGCCTCTGTGCAGGGTGCTGGCCATTCACAGTGGACTGATCATTTATTATTGTGAAGAGTTCTGTAAAGAAGCTTAGAGGGCTGTCAGTCTAGATCAAGCCTCATCCAGGGGATTTAGGGGAGACAATTCTAAAGAAGTGGCACTGTCAGCTCAGAGCAAGGAATTCAAAAGTTATCCTTATTTTCTAAAAGATCTAGTTCATTCTTTTTCAGTGCTGTGTAGTATTCCACAGTATAAGCAGACCACACATTTATTCAGCCATTGCCGTGACAAGCAATGTTATAGTGAACATCCTTGTACATATCTCCTTGTGCTCTGTGCAGGATTCTTCAGGCAAACATGATGAACTGGAATTTCTGGGTCAAAGCATAAGCTTATCATTAGTCTTAAATGACACGGCCAAACCAAATGGTTCTATTATAAGCTTTGTAAATACGTCATTAACTTGTATCAGCTAAATAAATAAAATTTGTAGTAGATGGCTTTGTGAAATTTGGATTTTGCATTCGTTCCCCAAACATTTATGAAACATTAAGCTGGACCAGGAAATATATTAAAGCATGAGACGTGTTGATCTATCCCTGGATTCTTCTTTCAGCTGTACTTTCTGAAAACACTTTGGACAGGGTCTGGCGTAAGCATTCAGTCAAAGCTGACTGTTTCTCTCTGTCCTTCCTCATCTTCTTACCCCTCTGATGAAAGTGATTGTTCTCTCTCATAACTCAAAGAAAGAGCTGTTTTCTGTCATTACTACTTGTTTAGCATTTAGTAGTTATCATTTTGCCCTTGCATTATTATCATCTTTTTATGCTTGTAACCAGGATAACTACTGGGGAGCTTCCTTGGGTGGTCCTTGCAGGAATGCTGTCAAAGTTTGGTACCGTGTGGGGGAGCTGACAGGAGTTTGACAGCACAATTTTATTTTTTTTACTTCTTTTTTAATTGTGGTAAAAAAACTCATACTGTGAAGTCTACCCTCGTAAATTTTTAATGTGTATAGTACAGTATTGGGAACTATATGCCTATTATCGTGTAGCAATAGAACTTTTTCATCTTGTATGACCAAAACTCTATGTCCACCGAATAGCAACTTCCCTTTTCCCTCTGCCCTTAGGCCCTGGCAATTACCATTCTACTTCCTGCTTCTATGAGTGTGATAATGTTAGATACCTCATATAAATGGAATCACACAGTGTTTGTTCTCTGACTAGCTTCACTTAGCATAATGCCCTGTTTTCTTGGGTAGAGGTTATGGTCAGCGTAGATCCTTGTGTTTCTGTAGAATATACTACAGGGCCTGAGTGGCAGATAGCTTATTAAGGTTCTATTTCTATTATGATAGAGGCTTCCTACACATTCTCTTTTGAGCCTCCTAAAATCCCAAGAAGTAGGTTCAGTGATCAATGTTTGAACCTACATTGATACGGAACCTAGAAAGGCTGGGCCACATCATCTCTGGTCACACGGCCAGGAGGTGGTGATGCAGAGATTTTGATCCACGTCTCTCTCACTCCAAAGTATGTGTTTGAAAACAATATCTTCAAGGTGCTTTTCTGCGGAGATCTAAGTCCTTCTGTTTCTAGCTGTGAGATCAAGGGATGGCGTGACTTTGAAATTCGTACATCCTTAGATAGATATGCCTTTGAAAGTCAATGTGTAGTATCCAAATGGGCTCTTTTCCTATATTCCACGGACTCATGTGACCCACCCCCGGTGACCCAGCCCAGACTCCTCCCCCTTCCTCTCATCCGGTCCACATCAGAACTGAGCAAGGGCCATTACTTGCTTTGACAGACTGTGCTAATGGCGACGGTTGATCTCACATGTGTCCTGAAGTTAAGTCTTAGCTTTGTAAGTGAGATCCTAGCCGGGGTGTTAACTCAGTGCTCTTCTGATCATGGGATCATGGGTAGGAGAAAGCAGCCTCTTCACAGGAGCACCCCTCGCCCTCCCTTGAGTCCCTCAGCCCTCTCCCCCCTTTCTCGGCATTTTCCTGACCATCAACCTCTCCAGCCTTTGGGAGAATGGACTAGCCTTCTAGTTACTGCCCTTGCAACAGATGAAGGGAAATTGCTTGGTCCCTTGTACGTGAGCAATGACAAACATGGAGGCTCATTAACTTCCCTTTTTATTTCTTCAAGATCTCTTCCATTAAGCATTCTGTTCTCCCATCAAAATCCAAAGTGTGCTCCAGCAGCTCTTGTGTAGCCAAATATATGATGGGTCCATTCATTTAGCATATTGTCGTTTTCAGACGTTATGTCTTGTCAAAGAAAGACACTCACAGAAATAAAACAAAAGAACAGAAGTCTCCAAATGAATGGGCTTGCTTCATGGAGGAGAAAGTTGAAGTATTAAAACCGCTCATCAGATGTTCTGAAAAACCATTTCAGCTGCTCAGAAAAAAAAAAAAAAAGAAACAAAATTTTATTTTGAAGGATGTGTTCCAAGAACTTCCCCTTTGATTTTTTTTTTTTTTAAAGCCATCTGTCATGTTTGTTTCATTCCAGCCTTGAAGTAAATAGATTTAGAGAGTCTAGAGCGGCCATTGAAACCTTCCACAGAAGAAGAGAAACAGCCTGCTCTGTCAGTGCCCTTCTGGTATACTTTAATCAAAAGGCTTTGAAATTAAAAAAATATATCCATAGACATTTTGCTTGAGTTGGAATACGGTGTGCGGAACACAGGATGTTATTTTGACCTATTGTTGAACGTCGCAAAACTTTTGCTTTTACTCTGGGCAGCAAGGAGAGACTAATGCAGGCTGACTTTTTATAGGCACCAGGGAATTTATTTTCCCCTTTAATGCTTTGGTTGAGCCCTCTAAACATAAGACTTCATTTTCCCCATAGAGGTGAGGCTTGGGGGTGCAATTCTTCATTTAGAATATAGAAGCATGACTTTTCAATTCATCTTGTCTACTTAACCTAGGGATGTAATTTTCACTTTCTTCCTGATTTCACCACAAGGAGCTTGTCCTACCCAATAAGAATCCCCAAGGTGTTTAGATGCTTTTCCTGGTCATTTCTTTTGAACTTGATGCTTTTTTCCCTTCAATGCCACATGGAAAGAAGACCCATGAACTAGGCGTAGCTCCCTCCCTTGAGACTGAATAATTGTTCCCTGGAATAGGAGGCTTTCACAGATCAATAACTGCAGCGGAGCAGGGAAGAAAACAAAAATGTGAGAAACTCATTATAATATAAAAATGTTCTAAATAAATAAATGGCAAGTACTAACATGCTCAAAATGAGAGTGTGGAAGTGACTGACAAAGTGTGAGCTTGTAAACCCAGATACATAGCTGTGCAAAACTCCGTGATGATTAAAAATGATGATGCTTACAGATGATTTCAGTGATGATTTGTTTAAAATAGATGGGCCAACTCTACCACTTATACGTGTAGATAGAAGGAAAATTAGCATATATTGTAGGCTGTGAAGTAGCATGATTAACACCTTAAAATATTAGGGACTCATTAAAATGTAAACAAAATTATAAAAAAACAATGAGATGACACTGAAATATTTACTGAAGAAATGATATGATGTTTGGGGTTAGCCTCAAAGTAATCTAGCCTGGGTGTAGTGGGGAGGGGCTAGTGAGGATGCAGAGGAAACAAGATGCTTTAAACATCAGTAGTCATTGGAATTGGGTTAAAGGTACATAACTGTGCATTATATATTCCCTCTACTTCTGTATATATTTGAAATTTTCCAGAAGAAAGTGAAAGGATTAGGGGGAAAATACAATGTGACAAATGAGGGGTTTTGGGGTATTGGAGTGCTTTACCAGCACTTGAGGTAGAAAAGCATAGTCCCTAGGTATAGTTTATTTTACAAGTTCCCCTTAAATACTGATCAATGACAAAATAGAGATAGGATGACCATTAGTGATTCTCATGTCTTACTCCACTCGACAGAGCTCAGAAGGAAAAGAGAGGGCTGCCTCATTAATTTAATTTCAGTTAAATGAATTATAAATCAATTAAAAAATTAATTTTAAAAAGCTCTCTTGTAATTCAGATATTTGCATTATTTATTTTCTACCCTAATAAAGGGTAAGTTATTTAAATTGCTGACTTTACTTCTTGGATAACTTTATACCTGTCACAGGACCCTGTGTAGAGCTTTGTCTGTACTTAGCACTTAGGGACTTGGGTGAATTATACCTTTAAAAATGCATATCTGAGCGAGCAATTCGCATTCACAAGTGTGCCTGGATACATTATTCACAAATAAATATGTCCCAAACCACGTTAAAGCGGAAAGATTTCATCGTTCTTATTGATACACAAGAAGAGAATAATGGAAAATACATCTTTCTTTTCCACCCTCACTCCCCGCCTCTTTATTGGATCTTGGAATGCCCCGTGCTTAGTTTACATCTGCAAACATGTATAATTTAGAGCTGTTTGACAGGGCAAGTTCTCATTTTCAAGCTAAACTGAAGGGAATGGCTTATGCCACTGACAGATCCCCGAGAGTTGGTTCTTCCAAAACAGGATTCTGTGAAGGCTTCAGATTTTTCAAAATGCTTTCAATTTGGTGATGTTGTTGGAAAAATATTTGCTTCCGAATCAGTGTGCAGCGTAAACCAGAAGGGCTCAGGCCTCACTGCTTTGCATTAGCAAGAATGAGAAGTATTATTACCGTCTTTGATTCAAACAGTAATGCCTGCTGCTTGGGAAGCTGAGCAGCTCTGTAAAGAAGCTGGAGCCTATTGGTAGAGTTAATATTCCCACAGCACTTGAAAATACCAAACCCGTGATTAGCAGTGGACAGATTGATAGTTCAAACTGTGCTTTGTAACACTTTGGTGAATATCTTGATACTTAAGTCACGTCTGATGTCAGATCTGAAAACAGAAATTAGCGGGTTTGGTTATGATTCTGTTGTGATCACAGCAAAAGGGACCCTCATCCCACATCTGGCCCACGTTTTACTGTTTCTCTAGGACCTCAGGGACTCGTCTATATTTTTGGAAGTCTTTGGTGCTTGGCACCAAACTGAAGCCGACAACAATCTGTTTATTTATTTTCTTTTCTGAGAAGGAATGTTCTGGAAGGACCAGATGGGAAGAAATTTTCTGAGCAGTCTTCGGAGTGACTCTCAGAACAAGGTTTAAAATCAGGTATTTTCACTTCAAATGTGATCATCCTTCCACCCTGAACATCCCGGAAATGGAGCCCGCAGGGCAGAGTTAGAGGGAGGGCGATAAGACGGGCCACTCTCCCCTCTGCATAACCCTTCAGCAGCGGAGTCAGCCTGGGGTTCTTTCCCACAACTGTTTTCAAGGTTATATTTACACCACCTTAGAAATAAAACACTAACACAAGAGAGAAATAACGCAGAGAGTTTCACTTAAACCATATTTTTAAATGACCTCTAATAGAATCTTTAGTTTCTACCTAGAGATAATTGTAGACCTGCCTCACTTTCAGCAATTCCGGGAAATGCGACTTGTGAATCTAACTCTTCAGACTGAATCAAGATCTCTGGTCTGGAAAATTCCTCTCAAAAATAAATGTTCTGGAATAGGCGGTAAAAGAAGCTGTCCTTGGTCTCCTCTGAGAAGTAGGTGAGTGTTCTGTCTCTTGTACTTTCCCAGTCTTTTCTTTCTAGACTCCATGGCATCTCTCTCCCATTCCTCTCAACTGCTCACAACCTCTCCTTTTTTATTTTTCTCCCTTCTTTTCTCCCTCCTTCCCTTCCTCTCTCCCTCCTTCCTTCTTTCTCTCTCTTCCTGACTCCCCTTCTCACACATAATCATGTTCTTTTTCTTCTTACCAAAATCTGCTTCCTGTTAAGGGTCTGAAAAAATTTCATACAGATAACTAAAATGTTATTCCTCTTTGAAACACATATTCTTGAGTTATTTGAAAAGAAATCAAATGTTAAAGTGAAGAAGAAAAAAAGAAATGAAGCCTTAGACATTTAGGCTTCAGAAATAACAGGTGAGGCAGAAGAATTGTGTGTGGAGCCACTGTCTACCCACGAGACCTTTGGGTATTAAACTGCTGTCATCCACATCTTTAACCCAGGAGATGCTTGTGAACAGCTCAGGAGAGAGGGCAGGCCAGGGAGAAAGCAGAGAACTTAAAAAAATAATAAAAGACTTGGGGAGAAAATGCCCTCAAATGCCTGGAAAGTCCTCATGTTTATGTTTTAATTTTTATTTAATTTTTATCTTTTAATGAAGCAACTTACAACTAGATGGCAAAGAAGCAAAGAACAGGTGAAGTTTGATTCACCTGAACAGCCCTTCAAAGTTTGCTCTGTGTTTGGCTAAGCCCTTTGGGACCCTCTACAGAAATGCCTAGTGCCCCACATTTTTACACCCATTGACAAATGAAACTCAGGGCATGGTTAACACATCTGCCCAGTCTGTAATTTGGAAGAAATAATTAGCACTATTTACAAAGTGCCAAGAGCACATTTGGCATTCTGCAAAATATGGATGAAAAACCCAGAGTTTCCTTCACAGCAAGTTGGGGTGTGATAGCCCCTGGTCTTCTGGTTGCCAGTGGCATGCCTTTGATCTGGTCTATGAATCTGGGATGGCTCCTTAACCAATTTGGAACAGGTAACACTGTTAAATGAGAGCCACGCCCATGCTCATGCTTGGGACAGATGTTGGAGTCAAGTAATTTCAGAGAAGACTTCCCAGGGTTTGGAAATCGAAAAACAGGGAGACAGGTGGTTGCCATTGCAACTTTACCATCTACCTAGCGTATTGTGGGGTGGCCTTTCCCCACCTTTTACAGGAAGAACCTTAGGTGTTCTTAGTGGAAATTCCCAGGATATGGCTTTCATTCAGGCAAGACCCCAAATTTAGGATTAGATAGAGGAGAAGGGGGAAAAGGGAAGAATGAGGCAGACACATGATCCACTAAGAATGGAAAGGGGGGAAGAGTTTTAGAATGAGAAAGCATCCATTTGAAACTAACACAGTGTTGTAAAGCAGCTATGCTTCAGTAAAAAATTTTTTTAAATGAAAAAATCTTTGCAAATACGGTAGGTAGAAAAAAAAATTCAAGGGTTTCAGTACCTGACTCATTTGACCTAATGCAGAGTAGGGGTGTGCCAGGAGCATCCGACTGTTATCGCGAGCGTCCTCTGGCTCTGAGGATTTCAGAAATAGCAAAAATGATGCTCAGGGAAAAAAGGAGGAGAAGGAAAAGAAAGAAGGGAAGGGGAATTTTGCCCCACACTGAAGTTTGCTTGTAGGCAGCAAGCTCTGTCCTAAGAAAATGAAGCTTCTGAAATCAAAGGATTAGGTGTGAACGAGTGTTCCAGAAATTTCCCAAAACATGTTTGTAGGTCAAGGGCAATCCTTGTAAATTCTGGGATTTCTCTTCTCTGAATGCATTACCACCCATTTCAGGAACAATGTTTAGCCGAAGAGCTTGTGATGTGTAGACTTTTCAATTAAAAATATTTCTGTTGTTACTCCTCCTTCCATTTAGCTTGTGGAGACACCTACATTCAGCCTCTAGCAATGTCTATTATATCTACCTTAGACTCTCCAATATGTTTTTCTTAAAGGGACAGCACAAGGTCATTAATGGTTTACAGGTTACCAGAGGAAATCAATCTCAAGCACAGGAATCAATTGATAAAGACTTCGGAACTTGTTTCTTTACACTAGCTAGGAAAGGGGGAAGCTTTAGATTCTCCTTCCAAGAATTCTAAGAAGGATAAATCTCAAATTCGTCTTATTACAAAAGAGTTTATAATTGAAAAAGATTACAAAAGAGTGTGTAATTGAAAGTTACAAGTCAATATGTCTCATACTTTCATCTTGATGAAGCCTGTTTGGTTACAGATTATTAGCAGAATCCCCAGACCTGTTATAGGGTATTTCTCCTCTCCAATCCCAAGTGTCCCTCCTTGTACCAAGCCCCCTCCATGTTATAATGTGATATTTCCCAAGGGAAAACTGTAGAAACTGTATGAAACAGGTGAGAACATAAAACAGGATGGTGCATGAAATCACCTACTTAAAATTGTGGTCTGGAAGTTATTGCAAACATCAATTTTTCTTCAAGGCAGAATGTTCTATAGTAAAGAAAAGAGTTTGGTCAACCACATTTCCACCTACAAGTTTTTCTACATGAGCTTTTTCTGGTAATCCTGGGTACCCCCAAATGAAGTAAAGGAGTCTGTGAGCTCTTGTTAATAAGTCAAAAAGTCTACTGGACATTGGATATCAGAATTGATACTGCATTGAGGTTATATACATACACTCAGTGTGGTGACCTGGTTATTGCCATATGATCTAAAGTTCTTATTGACTGTCATTTGAGTCCATAATAAATAAAATCTTGGAAAACAAGTTAATTTTTTGCAATAATTTTTTGAAGACTGAAACTTTTTAAACATAGGGTCCAAAGAAGAAAACATAATTAAAAAAGGAAATGTGAATTTCTGTACTCTAAAAGGTCATTTATCATTAGGATTTTTGGCTGGATAATGAATGCTCCAGCATTTGTAGTTCTTTGGTTCTAATATCAAAATATAAACACAAATATCAGATTAGACTCTCTAATTAAATAATTAAGACGGTTATCCAGTGACATTTGGAAGACGACTCAAGCAACTAGCAGATCTTGGCAAACTAGCATGATTGCATAGTATGCAAATTTTATTCATGCAAATTTGTGATAGTGTTATATAAAATATTAATAATTTTATGCCCAGAAAAGAAAATAGCATGATTTTCAAAAAAATAAAAAGCCTTAATAAATGATTCTGTAATTTCATAGCTGGGGGAGATGAGTGCTTTCTAAACCCCGTGATGCCATTGCCACCTGGTAGCCTCACCTGAGCTTGTCTACAGAACTATTTACCCTTCTTTGTCTCTGTCTTGGGTTTTTTACCTGCCTGGAAACTTTTGTGAGTGACTCCAGTGACAACTGTACTATTATTTTAACATTCACCATTATTGTAATTTAAAAATCTCTTGCCTAGAACATGTCTGACTCATAGTTGGTGCTTGATAAATATTCATAAATGAATGAATAAATTGGGATTTTTTTCTTTACATCTTATAGGAGTATCATCTGAGCATTCATTGAATGCTGGTGTTAGCACTTTTCTCAAAAAGCACTGAAAAATAATACTGATATTGAAATTAGATGTGATACTGTTTTTATGTATCTATTTTTTGATTGTGTGTGTGTGTATGTGTGACAGAGAGAGAGGAGAAGAAGGAGAGAGAGAGGCAGGGAGGGAGGGAGAGTGTATTTTAAAGTAAAAAGCTACAGAGGTTTTAGATTTTTGTATATTCTCCCATTTACACCTATTCTTATGAAAACTCAATCTCGACAACTGTGAGTTTTGAGTCTGTGAAGTCTTCAGCCACACGTTCTTTTCATAAAATGTATTTGTCTGGCATATAAAGTTGTTTAGATGAGTCTAACTCTACCCAAGAGAGGATGTTTGGAACAGCTGTTCACTCCTCTGTTGAACTTAAGGCAGTCACCCCTCCCTTTGTGTACCTTTGAACTGATGTGGAGTTTTAAGCAAATTGCTGACTTGTACCCCAATTTCATGTTTATGGTATTTGGTGATCTTTTGTCATATGCTTCTTCCTTGGTATTGTTACCTAAGATGAAGCCCATGTTAACAAGGTAGAATTGTAAACTTTGCTGCTTCTAAAATTCAAATTATGTTTTTTAAGTGTTTGGAGTAAATAGAGGAGAGAGGTCTGGTTTAAATGAAAAGCTTTTTCTTTCTTTCTTCTTTTTTTTTAAAAAAAACACCGCTATTGTGTTCCCTGAAGATGCTGAAACAATATTTGGTACTATTTAAAACTAAACACTGAAACTTGGGTAGGAGCTATCTGGAAGACAAACATCATTATTAAAGATAGCAAGGCAGAGCATGGATCTCTCTTTACAGTCTAAATGGAAATTCAATTAGTTATATTTTTCAGTAGTGGTCTATTTGTTTCTGAGAGAGGTGGGTACAATCCATTTGCCATTTTTCACACTATTTTCTGTTCTTCCTGGCTTGGGGCCAGACTTGCAGACTTTCGAGATAACATTCATGTTGGGCATTTGAGTCTCATGGAGGTGGTATAAGAGGCCATTTAATCACCAGTTTTGGGGTGGAATTTGGAAATGTCTTCATGGATATTGCCATAGAGTAACAAAACCATTGATCCTAATTAGATCAAACATTAGACTACTCATGTATGAGGACAGTTCTGTTCATTGTTTAGAACAGTTTGGGATCTATTTTGTTAGGCTGCTCTACCTTAACAAGATGGTGTGTCTTTGCAATGTGATAATGCTCTTTGTAAATTATTCCAAGTACATTATTTAGAAGTTTAAGTGTTTAGTTAGTAAACTATGAAGCTTCAAATTGTCCTGTAAAATGAGACAGTTTCTGTAGCTCATGTTTTTTCTTAATTCAACTGTCTTCACTCCAAGAGCCCAAGCAATCTATACCAGCAAATCTATTTAGCAAACTATCAGTATGTGTATTTATTTAAATAGAACTTAAATTGTAATAGTAAACATTCTTTAATATCACAGCCGCATTAAAATTTTTGCAATGGAAAAAGTGGCCAATTTCAATAATCCTCAATTGAAATGATTGGTTAGCCCTTTTCTGCGCTTGGCCGTTTAGACTTCGTTTCATGCTGACTTTGTTGGCATCAGTCCGTTTGGATGATCATCAATTTTGCAGAGCTTAACCCTTTGGGATAAAAATCCTCTTCTTTCTCCCCTGCGTGTTTAAATGGGAAGATCTGTCAGATGGATGAGCAGCCCATCCGCTATACATGGTGAGCCACAAAAAGACTGTAGAAAACATAAACATCTAGTGTTAGTTACAGGGACATCATCCATAAAGCATGTAATCCTATCCAAACCTTCCTATGATAGTGTCACAGTGCACCAGAATTTTTAGGATATTTTCTATTTTCAACCGGTGATCCCAGGTAATACATGGTCCTGGCATTTCTTATCACTGCCAACCATGCATTTCTCATTTAAAAATAAAAGGTTTGTTTCAAATTTCAATACTGTGGATCCTTTTTGCCTTAGACCAAATGCCTATCACACTTTCTCATCACTTTAATTAAACTTGGGCCAATCCAGGGCAAATGTTTGATTTTGACCCAAAAAGTGCATGCAAATCACAAATTCTATGCGATACAGAATGGAAACACTTCCTGTGGCCTTCTTTCAGCATGTGGAATGAAACAGTCTGCCAGATTTGTGATTGCACATCATTAGAAAAGAGGTCTGCTGATTCAAAAATAGAAAAATAAACCCATGTCCACCTAATAAGTAAACATCATGTCTCTGTAGCTCTAAGATCATCAGTCTAAAGAAACAAAAGCTCGGTCTGGAATAAGGCAGTCCTCAACTTTAAGCCAGCATCAAGTGAACAAAGAGCAAACTGGCCACACATGGGAGAACCACTGAGCCCTGGAAAATTGTACGTGAATCAGCAATCAGGAGCTCTTGAGTTCCTCGGACACTTGTAACTCTCTCCTTCCACATGACCTTGAGCAAGGAAATTATTCCTTTTCCTGGTCTATAAAATGGAGGCAACACTAAGGAACCATTCCGGTTACACATTTTTCACAGCTTGTATGGTCAATTAGAACCTTCAAAGAGGCAGTTCTGTAACTGCTGAATTAATTTTCATGAATCAACATTTTATGTAAACACAGATGAGTGGAAACTCAACAAAGAGAAATCCATTAATAAAGAATGTTATCAAAACAGGCTCCTTAAAATCTCTTTTTGGTATATTTGCTGCCATAGTGAGTTATAACCATATTACAAATATAGTCTTTTTTGTGGGAAAAAAGTTTCTGCACAAATGAATTTGGGATGTGCTCATCCGAAGGAACGTCCTGCAATTCAAAATGTTTACAAGCAAAGTGACTGAGCTTTTTCGATTTTATCATTATGCCTGAGAGGAGGGGTAGGGGAGATTTGTGGGGACCTGAGTTTGTAATGTAGGATCCCTACAAATATTAGAGTAATGAAAGAGGCAGGTGCTAATTAGTGTCCAATGGAAGAAGCCATTAGAGATTGAAGGTTGAACAATAATGAAGAGAAGACTTGCCCTTGAATTTACTTCAGCCTCCATTTGACTCCATCACCCTCCCCATCAGTGGTACTCTGACAAGTATTTCTGAATAAACATCTGTATGCCCTGAAAGAAATGCCCAATATTACTGTATTTATGTAAATACTGTTATCTAACAACTTGTAACTGACCAGCTCAGAAGATGTAACTGTCTATTCAATAATATATTTTACATGTTATGTAAATACTGTTATCTAACAACTTGTAACTGACCAGCTCAGAAGATGTAACTGTCTATTCAATAATATATTTTACATGCTTTGCCTCAACATTATTCAGAACATCTCTATGATGTAAATGCTATTATTATCTCTGCTTTAGAGATGAGGAAACTGAGGCTTAGAAAATTTAAGTGACTTACTAAGGTCACACAATAAGAAGCCAAGCCAGAAATCGAACCCAAGTCTTCTTTACTCTAGAATCAGACTTTTAATCACTCTAATAAACACTTTCCTAGCCAAGAAGCTCATTCCATTTTTGGACACCTCTAATGAATATGGCTTCTTGGACTACTTCTGGACTTCAGAGTAAGTAACAGAGAATTAATCTAATAGGCCACTTCCACACTTTCAATACCTCAACACACCTTGGACCTCTGCCATGTTTCAGGCATACTGAAAATTAATTTCCTAGAAATTACTATTACGTATTATGTTTCTTCAATCGGTTTTTTGAGGAATAACTGATAAATAATAAACTGCATGTCTTTAAAATGTACAGTTCAGTAAGTCTTGTATATATGTGTGAAATTACCATAATTAAGATAATGAACACATCACCACATCACCCCCTCCCCGAAAGCTTCCTTGTGCCCTTTGTAATCCCTCCCTCCAGTTTCAATTATTTTGAGATTTATCCGTGTTGTAGAGTGTATCAATAGTTCATTCCTTTTAAATGCTGTCCATTGTATAGATATAGCATACTTTATTTATGGACATTTGCGTGGTTTCCAGTTTTTGCCTATTACAAATAAAGTTCTGTGAAATTAATGTCCAAGTCTTGGGATGGACTTATGTTTTCATGTCCCTTTGATAAATACCTAGGGGTGGAATTGTCGAATTATATGGTGAGTATATGTTTAACTTAAAAAAAACTGCCAACATGTTTTCCAAAGCAGTACTGCCATTTTGCATCCTCACTAGCAATATATCGGTGCTCTGGCTACTCCACATTCTTGCCAATATTTGATATAGTTAGTCTTTTTAGTTTCTAATAAGCATACAGTCATATCAATTTGTGGTCTCCGCATTTTTTTCTGAGACTAATTACACTGAGCATTTTTTCATGTGCTTATTTGTCATTATATATCTTTTCTAGCAACATATCTGTTCATATCTTTTGCCCATTTTAAAAAATTGGGTTGTTTGTTTTCTTATTATTGAGATTTAAAAATTCTTTATTTATGTACCACAGATTTTTCTTTCAGGCTATGGTTTATCTTTTCATCCTCTTAACAGTGTCTTGTAAAGGACAGAAGTTTTTAATATTGATGAAGTCCAAATTATTAATTTTTCTTTTTTGGATCATGATTTTGTTAGAGTATCTGAGAAATTTTTTCCTCAACCAAAGTCACAATGATTTTCTCCCACTTTTCATCTGGAAGTTTTAGAGTTTTAAGTTTTATATTTAGTTCAATGAATTCATTTTGAGCTAGTTTTTATATACATATGATGCATTGACTAAAATTCATATTTTTTGGTATATGAATATCCAATGGTTCCAACAGCATTTATTGTCCTTTCTCCACCGAATTGCCTTGTACCTTTGTCAAAATCAGTTGCTCATATATGTGTGGGTCTATTTCCATACTCTCTATTCTGTTCCATTGATCTAGTTCTCTGTTTCTATACAAATGCCACATTGTCTTAATTGCAGTGGCTTTATAATTCTTGAAATCAAATAATGTTTGTTCTCTAAACCTGTTTGTTATTCCTTTTCAAAGTTGTTTGGGCTATTCTTTTTCCTTTGTATTTTCATATGAAATTTATAATCAGCTGTTCAGTTTCTACAAAAAGAGAATCCTATGATTTGGATTGAGATTGCACTGAATCTAGAGACTAATTTACAAATATTTGACATCTCACAATACTGAGTTTTCTGAACTGTGAACACAAATATTTCTTCCTTTAAAAAAAGTTCCTTAATTTCTTTTAGCAACATTTTGTAGTTTTCAGTGCACATTTCATTCACATTTTTGTGGCGGTTTATCTCCACTTATTTTATATTTTTGATGCTATTATAGATGGTATTGATTTTCCCATTGTTCCTAGTATGTAGAAATACAATGGATTTTTGTATGTGAATTTTCTATCATACAACCTTGCTAAACTCACTTATTAATTCTAGATTCTCTTAGATTTTCTATATAGAATATCATGGCATCAGCAAATAAATATAATTTTACTTCTTCCTTTCCAACCTGGATTCCTTTTATTATTTCTTTTTCTTGCCTTGTTGCATTGGCTAGAATCTCCAGTACAATATTGAAGAGAATATGTGAGAGAAGACATCCTTGTCTTGTTTCTGATACTTGCATCTGTCTTTCTTATTTTATGCTCTGCAGGGACAGAGGCTAAATCTTTTGTCTTTGTTATACCTAGTCTTTATCACTAGGTAAAGTATTAGGACATAGCAGATACTTAGCAAAGGGTGGTCAAAAAAATTAATAAAAGAGATGTAGAATCCACTTCCTGCTCACAGCTTACTGGGTGAAATAAGAGATAGACATTGGAATACAAAGTTCTACTGAAGCATGAAAATTTTTATGCATAATAATAGGGTTCAGAGAGGAAGACTGCTTAGTCTTCCGCTTGTGACAGTGATAGAAAAAGTGAGAAGAGACACATGGAAGGTTTTCTGGAGGAGGTAATGCTGATCTAGATCTTGAGAGATCAACAGCCAGGAGAAGGAGGAAGAGCATTTTAAGTGGAAGTTATACAGACAGATAACTCATAGTATACTTGGGAAAACAGAAAAATATATGAAGTATGAAAAACTTTCAAGGTTTGCAATTTGACTTTAATACCCCCTCCCTATACTATTCTCCTTGTTTCTAGATTTATAGTCCCGGTTTCCTCAACTTTGCTTCCTGTGAAATAATTCCTGAATCAAACACCATTCTGGGTTTCAACTCTGGAGACTTTCTGGTTTATCTGCACCCCTCTCTCAAAATATAGCCCCCAGAACTGAGCCCTGTTCCAGGTGTGACTAACCAACCAAAGTGCAGGCATATATCATTTTCTTGGTCTGAATATTATAATCACAGGATCCAAATGCATGTGACCCACTTACCCACACTGGCTTTCTCCAAATATAATTTTGATGTTTTAAGGGAACTAAACCTGGAGCAGACTATGCCGTTTTCATCACACGTGATTCAGAACACCAAGGAATCATGTTTGTCTTCTCAATATCTCCTGTTATGCAATCTAGCCGAATGTAAGTGTATATTGTTTCCCTCATTTATAAGGCACCGTTTTGTCTTCCTAGGATGAAACAGACATTTTATTTTAGTGTGAATTTCTATGAGATATTTGGATGAATAGGCAGTCCTGGGGGCCATGGGAGATCATCCTGCCGATCTTAGGGAACTCTGATGGAGCCTAGTAGTCTTACTCTACATAATGAGAAACTGATATTAAATCCATTTGGTGTAAAATAATTACAAGATAACATCTAACATTTGTCTCAGTAATATTTAGTGTCTAAAGGACTGACTGTCCACTCTGTAAATTTTTCTTGGCAAAACATGCTTTCAAGTTCTTCTCAAAGCTCAGCAGGGTGGTTAGTAAGGTCCTATATCAACACATTTCATTATTATTCATTATTTATTATTTACTTTTATTTCTCTATGAAGCTAGCAATCCAGCAGGTAGTTCTTTAAATAAATAAATCCCCACACACTTTCCCACACACACTCAAACGCACACACACACACACACACACATGCACTACATACACAGAGAAGGGCCTGTTTATCCATCAGTATAACTTCATGACTTTATGTGTCTTAAGAGGGGATATGTCCTCTTGCCGTTTTTTTTTTGTTGTTGTTGTTGTTTTGTGTTTGTTTTTTTTTTTTAGCAGATGCCAGGGTAGATTCTGGGGAGGGAAGAATTTCTCTCAAGGAACTCTGGAGTCACTTCTCAGTGGATCTTCTTGGTTTTGTTTGAAGTGAGGTAAATTCCCAAGCATCAGACATATCTTCATTGACATGAAGTCATGGAGTTCATTGCGATGGAGAAAACTGGGGCAGGAGTTGCAGCTGACCAGTTGTGTGATCATGGGTGCCTGACCTTCCCATGCTGAATTTGCATATGACTTTTAAAAGGATCAGCAGTGCTTACATTTCCTGGTCTGTCAGGACTTAGGAAGGAAGCAGGATCAGATAGGGGAGAGACCACCAGGAGAGGCTACATTTAGATTCTGATTCATTCTACTGCCCTCTTATGCTACCATGCCATGCTCTTCCTCACCAGCACACTTAATATAAACCTGTTTGTGCTTCTGTCTTCATTTCTCACCAGCACTTGGTAGATCTTTTAGTAGCTGTATTACCTTATGGAGCAATGAGCTATCTGTCCAACTTGAACACTCTGACTTTACTCTTCCCTATCTGCTCTCACTCTAATCAGGGAATTAGACTGAACTAAATAAAGTTAAATTGAAGTTTCTGTCAGCTAGTCTTGAGCCAGTCTACCTTTTCTTCCTCCTGCTGCAAGCTTGGTGAGCCATATGGAACTAGAGCTTTGTTTGTCTATTCTTAGCCCATTGCTTAGACCTTGTATTTCCTTTAGAAGAGTGATTTCTCTGTCTTTGAGGGGAGGAGGCAAGTGGAGGGCTGTGTGAAGAGTAGGAAAGTTATTAAGGGGAAAGGAGGAGAAAGAGATGGAAGACGCGAGCCTTTCTCTGACAAGTTTCAGGAAAATCCTTACCTTATTCCATGACAGGCACCAAGAGGGTTGCCACCAAGTGGTAATACACACTCACTTCACCCTGTCCAGGCATCTCAGAAATAGATGTTTCTTTTGTAGCTGGAGACTTAAGGACCAAATCTGAGTGGGGGCGGTGTTTGTTGGCTATAATCTAGTTCGTGTTGGGTTATCCCAAACCCATTGCATTTTGCACACCTGTGCTGTATTTTTGCCTTGTTTCAGCCAGGGCTTCATCCTGCTTTTTAGAGCCCCAGAAATGCCTGGATATAACCACTTTCTTTCTGGTATACTCAAGATTCTCTTGTGCTCTCTGGACACATATTGTTTTCCAGCCAGGCTTGTCTAAGAAGACAATGTCCTACCCAGCTGCACTATGGATTTCCCCCTGACTCTTATGGAAAAAGAGTGGATTAATTTAAGAAGGAACTACTTGAGCCTCTTTCCTCCTGATCTTCCTACTAAGTTGCTACTGAGTTTTTGCTGGACACTCACAGACTGCCTTGCCCCCATTTTCCCCATTCTCATGCTAATTTACAAAAGTGGGGATCTGGGGATGAAGTTTCTAACTCTCTAGCAAAGAAAAACCCTAAATTCACTAAGGGTTTTGTGATATAAACAAATGACAAGTGGAGACTTTCATGAACCACAACCAACCACAGCTGCGTTAAACCAATGACCCAAGAAGTCTGGTATTTTGTTATCGTATAGGATATAGGCCAATATCAACACTCTGAAGGAAAAACATGTGTGAGAGAAGCAACCCAGTTTCTGCCAAACATTGGGATAAAGGCTAAACAAGCAGCTGGTGATTTAAGACAGAGATACAGAAAACACAAGGTCAGTGATTTCTGACCACGTCTCTCTTTGCAACAGGCATAGCAAACTCAGAGAAAATTCCTCATCACCCAGAACTCCACACCTCATCCATTTAACTAGAGAGCTATGTATTCCACAATAAAATGAGAGTTAAAAATCCCTGATTGGAGGCACAGAGTTTAGTTTTGGGGTCTTCTCTCTCATATACTTGTTCAGTTCAATTCAAAAAATCTTTATTGAGTATCTTTGATCAGGGACAAGACTATGTATTATGAGGGGTGTGAAGATGCTAAATTTCTGCTTTCAAGGAACACAGCACATCCTGGTGAAACCAAAGATAGACCCATTAAATTGTGAAAGTGGGCTGTGTTAAGGTCTCTCCGATGGAGACACAGTGTGTTATGGATACAGAGAAGAAAACTACAGCAGATCAGTGCAGGAGACAGCTGAGGTGGGCCTTGAATGCTGAGTAGAATTCAACCCAGGGGAACTGGGGAGAGGTGTGGGAGAAGGGTGAGAAAGTGTGCTTGAGAATGAATTAATGGTCTGTTAAATGATATTGGACCATAAAATTTCACAGTGTGTTTAAGAAATGGTGACTATTCTGATATGGCTTGTATGTCTATATATATAGACATATTGTGTGTCTATATTGCTTGTATGTCTGATATGGCTTGTATGTCTATATTACAAATATAGGTTAGAGATGAGTGGTGATGGGCCTTGAATGACATGCCAGTGAGTTTGACTTTCTGGTTAATTGAGAAATCCATTCATTTAATGAATGTTTATTGAGTATATACCTTGTAAAGGTTGACATTGTTGTTACAATTGTGAAGAAGAGATGGGTTCTCTTCTTCCATGAGGCTTATATTCTAGTGGGGAGCTAAGTTATTAAAATGTAGACAAATCAAGAAGATGATTTTGAATAGAGATAATTGCTGGGAAGGAAATAAAGCAGGGATGGGAAAGAGACAGTATTGGGGAGGTCAAGGGCAACCTCTCCAAGGACGTGATATTTGTGCTGAGACCTAAGTGATGAGATGACCTCAGTCATGCAAAGATAAGGGATGGGAGAGAGTTCCTGGAAGAGAAACAGAAAAGAACAAAATCCAAGAGATGAATGTGCTTGGCATTTTTGAGGAACAAAAGATCAGGGAGAATAGTTCATAGAGAGTGAAGGGATAGCGGTATGAGATGTGGTTACAGAGGAGGGCAGAGTCTGTCCATGTAGGGCCTTGCAGGCCTTGGTGGAGCTCGGGCTCTATTCTGAGGGTAATGGGAAGCCCACGCGAGGTTGAGACAGGGGAGTATCATGTGCTGGCTTATGCTTTGCTCTGCAGTGAACTGATTGTAGTAGATCAAGAGTGGAAATGAAGAGAAACTCGTTTTCCTGAATTTCCCGTGTGATATGATTGTGGCTTGGACCAAGATTGCACCAGTGGAGAAGGAGAGAAATTGACCAGCTTGGCATATATTTTATAGTTAGTGTCAACAGGACTTGGTGTTGAATTGGATGTTAGAGAGAGGGAAATCAAAGATGGCCCTTGGGGTTTTAGTTTGAGTAGGTGTTTGTGTCATTTGCTGAGATGGGAAAGACTGGAGAAGAAATTGATTTAAGAGGTAAATCAAGGGTGTTTTTTGGATAAATTATTAAGTTTGAGTTGCTTATCAATCACCCAAGTGGGTGGCTATCATATGAGTTGTTGTTCTGATATCAGGCCAAAGGTCATGGTTGGAAACAATAAATTCAGGCATGCACTTAGCCTCACAGAGTAAATAATGTGGATTGATTGATTTCCTTTCTCTTGTAAAAATTGGTGTGCTTTTTAGGTGGGGTTTCTAATGATGGTCATATATCATTATATTACATAAATGTCGATATCTCTATCAAAACACTGCTTAATCATCAGAACAAATTTCCAAGCTTAAAAACACCATTATTGGGCTTCCCTGGTGGCGCAGTGGTTGAGAGTCCGCCTGCCGATGCAGGGGACACGGGTTCGTGCCCCGGTCCGGGAAGATCCCACATGCCGCGGAGCGGCTGGGCACGTGAGCCATGGCCGCTGAGCCTGTGCGTACGGAGCCTGTGCTCCGCAACGGGAGAGGCCACAACAGTGAGAGGCCCGCGTATCACAAAACAAAACAAAACAAAACACCATTCTTTCAGTAAGAAAAATACTAATAAAAATGAACATACTGACTAATTTGTAAATTTTCAAGGCCATGCGTATTGCCAATGTCTGCACTTACTGTTATGGATTTATTATTGCAATGAGATATAGGAAGGTCTGGTGGGTATTTTTTGGACCAGTAAAATCTTGTTGTAAACATGTACATCGAGGAAAATCTTGCTGCTTACTCATGAAATATTTTGAACTCATTAGAAAAAGAAAGAATATAAATATGCTAGCCTAATCGTAATATTTTTAAAATTCAAAATTGAAGTTTCCTTTTAATGGTCTCTGAATTCCTAATCATTGGGCCACTGGATTCATGGAGAGAAATGATTGAGGAATGCACCCAGGTTGCCTTAGGAGAGAAGTTGTTATCACATATAGGTTCTTCAAAGCTGGGGGTAACAGGAATATTTCATCCAGGCTAAATAACAGTCATATTAACAATAATAAAATTTCTCAACAGAACTTTATTAGATCTTCCATCTCCGTGTGAAATCTTTCAAAGAATTCTTTGTTCAGCTGAGATGCTCTCTTGCGTGATGTGCAAATAAGGATAAAATAAAACCTGAGAATGTGGTCAGGGAGACTGAGATGGAGTAAGCAGACCAAGAAATACTGAACCAAAAAGGAATGCATGAACTGCAGTACATCTGGCGAGTATGCATACCATTGCTCTACGCTAGAAACCATTACAAACCATTTGGAGGGATTAAAAAAATGCTGCCCAGGTGCAGCAGTTTATATTTTGGAAATGAAATATATCTAGTGGATACTATGGACGGAGAACCTGCAAAATCTTATTAGAAAAATAAATCTGTTTTGAGTTAGAATAGTGAAAAAATCCTAACAAATTATTGGAAAAGAAGTGTTGCAAAACTCAATTCATTCATGTTTATTCAATAATCACACACATGTTCCATTAAGAAATGCAGAAAAAAAGTGCACTAAATATTGACTTTCACAGCAAAGTGTAGAGGTATATGTATGAAGAATAATGAATCTTTTTCATGACAGTTTGGGAAAAATAGAAACTTTGAGCCATTTACACAGGTTGAAAAATAAGAAAACTGTCCTCTTTAGTAGCCGAGGGGAAAACATCTGAAATTAGTTTTATAGATTATTCATTTAACTTGATTCTTTATAGGCACAAAAGCCAGTTTGCGTTTGGTTGTTTCTTCAATATAGGAAATGATGAGCAAGGCCTGGGCTCGGGAGGGGGACAAAATCATGGATCAACTCTCCCCTCATGCCATCGATTTTCCTATAGCTCCCTAAATAGAGAAAGGACTCCAATTCAGTGTCGCTTGCCTTTGAGGGTTTGATGGAAATCACAGTGTTCTAAATACCTCATACCACCCCCTGGCAATATTTCTATCCAGGAAAAATTATGTTAAAATGAACCTGAGAGAAGCTTGTGTGGAAAAGAAATGAGAAAAGACCATTTTGGGAAGGCTTATGATCCCCTGATCAGAGCATAACTTGGTACAGTCCTTTGAGAGAGGAGATGGCCCAACTAGGAAATGTGTATCAAAGATCTTTAAAATGTTCATGGCCTTTAACCCATCAATTCCATGGTATCCTAGGAAGACAACCAGAGATATACGTATGTAACAACTTTCATGCAAAGACATTCAGCAGCGTTATTTATAATGGTAAAAACTTGGAATGGACTTTCATTTCAATGGTAAGATGATTTAATAAACTAAATTATGATTCACGGTGAACTACTGTGAAACCCTTAGAAATCATGTTTTAAAGAGTATTTATTTACCTGCAAAACTAGTCATGATGTATTGTTAAATGCAAAAGCCAAACAACATGTACAACACATATGGTTTAGCTTCTGCTCTGTTATATGTGTTTATATATAAGCTGTATAGAAAAAAAGACTGGAAGGAAATATTTAAAGAATGTTAACTGCTTACTTCTGGGTGGTAGAATTATGCATGATTGAAATGTTCCAATCTTTGTTCTCTTGTGTATTTTCAAAATTTCTATCCAGATAAATGCTTTTACGCTCAGAAAGGAAAAACTTCGTGTTATTAAAGAGAAAGGCAATTAAAAGTTTAAAGGGAGAGTTCTGCCTTAGTTAATGGGAGAAGAAGGGAGAATCTCAAGTCTGGTTTGTTTCCCTGAATCAGTGGGTGAAATTGATCCTGCTCTCCTTAAGTCTCTACCTGGCCAGGGGTAGAGTGGAGTCTTTGAATGGGCAGGATCTGGGTCAACAGCTCCAAAATGTGAAACACTGGTTGGACCTAAAAGAACACCAATTAGTTCAATGGGAAGGAGCAAATCTCTGGAAGTACCCAATCTGCTGTGTGATTCCTGGTGGGACAACTGAACGGCAGGCTCCACCTCCAGAAACTCGCTTAACCCTGAACCACCTGCAGTGCAGAGCTTCCACAGGCCCCCTACTGATTTCTCAAGAGTTCCCAGGGTTATCATCAGCTTGGTGGGGCATAGCGCAATAAGAGAAATGGGCCCTGGGTTTCACGGCTCCACATACAAATGCAGACTCAGTCACTTGCCCTCAACATTATAAGATCATATAATGATGCTCGGTGAATTGCTCTGAGATCCACAGGCAAGTCTGCAATTCCATTACCAGTCTTTAATCGGTATTTCTATTCACTCATGTAAGAACCATTGAAAACCATTGATCCTGAACTTTACATAGACATCAGCAAGTGAGTCTGAGAAAGTTTAGGCACCAAGATCTTAGCAAACTAAAAGGACAAGCAACTGTAATAGCATTAGGCAGATAAACCCATACAAACCGATGTTAATATGAAGATCAAGGAAAATTATTAAGGAAACAAATCTGCTGAGAATGAATGCTCTGTGAGAACAAACTGAAGTGGATGAGAATATCCACTACTGATTTAGACTAACTTTTCACTTCTCCCTCAATTAGAACAGATATTTAAGAGTTGATTTTATCAGCAAGAACAGTAATTTCCCAGTCTGAACATTTTTGACCAATATTCCCTAGAGCAATGGGAAGATTTTAGCTATTTAGAAATAGTTGTTGAGAGGAATTCTTTCAACACTTTTTTTCTATGTCATATTAACGTTTGTGTGTGTATGGATTTCATTGGCTCCATCTTATTCAATGCAATGCTAATGTCAGCCATCCATGGTGCCAGTGGGGCTCTACTATGAGGGAAGAGTGGTAAACTCTATGAAGAGTTTCCTCTGGTTTTATGTATAACTGTTGATTATTGAGAATTTTTCGCTAGTGCTATGAACCTTGTTTGTCAATTAATATTATAGCACTAAAGCTAGTTTTATAGAGCTCTATCTATCTATCCATCCATCCTTCCATCCATCCATCTAACTTTCCTATGCCCATGTCAGAAATAATTTCAGATACCTTACAAAATATAAAACAGAACTAAAATGTAATGGATAAGGACCATGGGACAAAGGTAGAATAGTGAAAAAGATTAAATAAAGCCAAGAATGGGTTTAATAAGTCATGGGTCCTCTGCATCTTTTAGAAGTGGGCCAAATTTCTAGTAGCCAATGCAGAGAGAGAGGGGGTCAGTCATCAAATATTATCCCATGAAGTCCTTGGCTTCCTAGGAGTTACCAAGGGCAGGTACAACAGGTGAGACTAGGCCAAAGATAGAGTTTTGCCCTCCTGCTCATCCAGAAGAGTTTGGAGTTTATTTGTTTTCTATGGTGTGGATTCTGGGTAAGATTTAAGTTGAAGAAAGTATCCTCCACTAAAAGGCATGCTCAAGAGCCACACAATTTACAGCAGCCCCAAGAGGAAAGTCAACCAATGTACAGGTAATGCATATCCATTCGTGGTCCTAAGGCTGGATATACATCTCCTGTGACCTCATAGCCAAGAGGCTGGTGAAGCAAATGACGTACTCAACAATACTTGGAAGAGAATCGTGGAAGCGAAGTGTATTTTCCTAGCTGAAGGTTTAAGTTATCTCATTCACCTCTTTATTTTTTCAACAAATATTTATTTGTTGAATAGCATACAGCCTGGGCGTGGGAGTATGTTTTTTGATTTTGAGAAATATTCTTTTTGATATTAGCCACTCATGAAAAATTACATACTACTATAGATAATAAGACTAGAATCATCAAATTCAGACAATGAGAGCTTTGTAATCAGAGGACAGAGAGTGAATTTTGCCACAATTATCATAGGCTCTTCTTGGAATGTGGTCAGCCTGACATTCTTTAAAGAATGTCCAGGGTTTGGGTTAACAGAGAAGGCATGCAGGTATGTTGGTGTGCCGTACACACAAGTCACTAGAGAGGGAAGAAAACTAAAAACTGTTAAGAAAAAGTACTGAGCATGAGTTTTTGATTGGGAAGAGCAAATGAGGAAAGAGAGGAGAGTTTACAACTTCTGTAGAAAAACCCAGAGGTTTACTGACATTCTGCAGTGAATGATACTGACGCCTGTCAATGCAATGTATTGTATTTTTTTCCTCATGGCATAGACAACGTACCCCTAATATTACATTGTTATCTAGAGAAGGAAAGAAGACGTCCTGGAAGGGTGTGGCAGTGAGAAAAGGAGGGCAGTCAGCAGCTTTTGAGATTAAGGCTCTACTTACCAAACAACTTTGCTCTGTCATTTTCTTTTTACAAAAAATGCAGCATTAGTTCACGTTTTGGAAGATGCGTGATTTTTAAACAGCCACTCTTTTGGAGACGGTGTCCTGTGTCCAAAACAATGGATTTGAACCCTAGCTATTAACTCTACGGCCTAGGGTAACTAACTTGGCTTTTCTGAATCTCTCTGTTTCCTCATTTTCAAAATGGAGATAATAACAGGTAATCTCCCTATCCACGGAGCTGTAGTGAGGAGTTAAACCAGGGTTATATTTTTGAAAGCTGCCATGATTTACTGAGCTTTAGAATATCCCTGGGAGGGTCCAGAAAAACTAACCCAAGTGATTGCATTTGAGAGAAGAAGTGAGAAGCTGGAGGTGGGCAGCGAGCAGAGGGGAGAAGAGTAGAAAAAGGGGAGGGGAGAGGGGAGACATTTTACTTCTCACTCAGTAACCTTTGGACCTTCTTTCATTTTTTGCATTGAGATTCTCATCACCTATTCAAAATAAATAATGAATAGTTAAGAATAGGCTTTAATTATCAGGAAAATGAAAGAGCCACATAGTTAAAAGCTGTAGCTAAATATTAAATGCTGCATAGCTAAGTTATTATCTAGATGAATGGTCAACAATGTATGGCCCTTGGGTCAAATCTCGTCTGTCGTCTGTTTTTGTAAATAATGTTTTATTGGAACACAGTCACACCCGTTCATTGTCTGGCTGTTTTTGAGCCACAGCCTCCAGGTCATAATGGTAGAGTTGAGTAGTTGCAACAGAGAGTGAATGGCTCCAGAGGTGGAAATATTTACTATCTGACCTTTCACAGAAAAAGTTGGCTGACTCCTAGTCTGGATATTATATAATGCTTTGTAGTGTAAACACCCCTTGTTCCCCCTTTTAAAAAAGTTATCTTTTAACGTGAGCTTGATTTTTGCTCTTGCTATCCAGCTATAAAGGGACTGTAAATAAGAGCTCTTCCTATATTCTTAGCACATGCCACTATGCCTTCCACATGGTGATTTGATTTACTATTCATTCTAAGGAACTTGGGGACATTAATATAATTAATTTTGCCATGTTGAGTGTATATAATCAAAACTTGCTATTAAAATTCTATGTATTTATCATGCATTTTTAAGATAGCTTATTATTCTGTTTATGGACCAGAAATCTAGGCTTATAGTCAGAAGGTATTGCTTATTGTTTTGATAACTTACAACTCCCTGTGTGACATTAATCAAGTCTGTGCCGAAGTTTCTGTATCTGGAAACTGGGCACAATAATACTTATTTGTGCCCATTCCATAAGGATGTTCAGAAGACACCTAGAGTAGAAATACTTTGTCATTTAAGCATTGTTGTTGGCTGGTAATTTATTTGCAAAATGTCACTGGCAAAGTAAACTTTCTTATTGGTTACAAAAGTAAAAATATGTGGCTATAGAATTGTTCTCCAATCAATTAAGAAGAAAATATTTACTATGAGTAAAAAAAATTATTTACATTTATCAAACACTTAGTGTGTAGGGTAGTGTTTGCAGGGTACTTGGCTTTTATGGTGTCTTAGTCTGCTCAGGTTGCCAAAACAAAATACCATAAACTGGGTGGCTTGAACAACAGAAATGTATTTTCTCATAGTTCTTGAGGCTGGAAGTCTAAGATCAGGGTGACAGCATGATCAGGTTCTGGTGAGACTCTCTTCTTGACTTGCAGACATGGCAAAAATAGAGAGAAAGATAGAGTTGGAAAAAGAGAGAGAGAGAGCGCCCTCCTCTTCTCTGGTGTCTCTTCTTATAAGGGAACTAATTGCATCGAAAGGGGCCCCAACCTCATGATCTCATCTAAACCTAATCACCTTCCAAAGGCCCCATCTCCATATACCATCCCATTGGGAGTTAGAGTCATCCAGAAAATTGTCGTCCTACTCTCCCTACTCTGCCTACCTTTTCCTTCCTTTCTCTCTTTTTAAAATCACTAGGAAATCACTCCATTCTCAGTGTTTTTGCCAACAGTCATTTTGTAGGAGGCACAACACTTTCTTAAAACTTCAGTGATGCCCGACTCACTATAGTGCTTCATAAACAGTAGATGGATGGAATACCAACACGGTACTTTGACTCAAATGAGTCCACATTCCATTTTAGAATCCTTTAGTCGTCATTACACTCACTTCAGCCAAGTTGTTTAAAAAGTACATAGCTAGGGCTTCCCTGGTGGCGCAGTGGTTGAGAGTCTGCCTGCCAATGCAGGGGACACAGGTTCGTGCCCCGGTCTGGGAAGATCCCACGTGCCGCGGAGCGGCTGGGCCCGTGATCCATGGCCGCTGAGCCTGCACGTCCGAAGCCTGTGCTCCACAATGGGAGATGCCGCGGCAGTGAGAGGCCCACGTACCGCAAAAAAAAAAAAAAGTACACAGCTAATTACATTTCTAGTGTCGCTCTATATGGAAAGTCAGAATATCAAATATAATGTTTATTATTTCTTCACATAAAAAGGAAAGACACAGGGGCTTCCCTGGTGGCACAGCGGTTGAGAGTCCGCCTGCCGATGCAGGGGACACAGGTTCGTGCCCCGGTCTGGGAAGATCCCACATGCCGCGGAGTGGCTGGGCCCGTGAGCCATGGCCGCTGAGCCTGCGCATCCGGAGCCTGTGCTCCGCAACGGGAGAGGCCACACTTAGTAATAAAAAGGAACATAATCATTACCAGCCAAAGATATATTACTTTCATGGGGCTTTGCACACCAGCATTTTGTCCTATTACTTCTCTGTTATACTCACAGCATTAATTATTGGGGCTTAATTAGGCAAAATTACAGTATAGACCCTAATGAAGTCTATAGATTCCTAAAAAAACCCTCTATCTTTCTACATCATTTTGAAGTTAGCATCAGTAACGTAAGTCAACCCAGTCCACTTTTCTACTCAGCTTGTCTTTGAAATACCTATAATTTTTCTTGGTTTATTGGTCAAAGTTGGGAGTTTTTTAGTTTTGTGTTTTAAGTTAGTTTTGTTTGAAATCTACCTCAGTACTGTTAAAGAACTATCTGCTAAAAAAGATTCTGAAGCAGAAAATAAAGGAGGAAGGGGCTGGAGAGAGAGTCAGAGGTTTTTTTATGAGAGTCCTTTGAGAAGTTGAAGGTAGAAAGATGTCCACAGATATCAAATATTGTGTGTCTTTTCCTTTCTAAACAGGAATGGCTGGTGTATGTGACAGAGACTGGCAACCTAGTGGCCTTCAGACCTCTGTGTATTTATTTGTTCATTCAGTCTCTCAACAGTCTTTCCAGCACCCCGACCCCCACCCCATGGGTCAGGCCTCAGTGTGGCTGTCTTCACCCGGCCCTCAGTCGCCCATGGCTCAGGCTGGGCTCCCGCAGACCCTCTTAGCTCAGTCAGTGGGCCCTTATGACGCTTTTCTCTAGTGTCTTTGATTAAAAACAGTTAAAGGTTTCTTCTCTCCTAGAAGGTAACAGACCTGGAGCACAACCTTTTCTAGTCATCTTGTCAACCTAAAATGTTCTTTTTGTCAATGCAGATATTTGCCTATTTCCTTTTCTGGATTCTTCTGAATTCTGTTCTTTGCCCACACTTCCCAACAGGGGACGTTTTCTCGGGCTGCGTGTCTCTCTTGGCACTCTTTCCCTTGGTGAATGTGGCTACAGTCACATCTCTGCCCATTAATCCTACACTGATAGACCCAGCTCTGATCTCCCATTCAAGTACTTTGCCTGCCCACAGGGCATCTCTTCTGGAATGTAGGCTTATAAGGCAGCGGTTTTGTCTGTTTTATTTAATGATGTCTCCCCAACTTCTTCTTTCCCTTCCTCACTCGCTCCTTCTATTCTTTAATTTTCAACCCACCTCAATCTTTGCCCTCCTTACTGCACCCAAACTGACCTAGCTAAGGTCACAATGAGCTGCACCTTGTCAAGTCACTGACCTCACAACTCCCTTGTTATAATCTCTCATAATCTCCTAGATCTTTTCTTCACAGCACTATGATTTGTAATGTATGCCATTAATTGCTTAATGTCCCCTTCCTCATTAGTTTATACCTCCATGAAGTCAGGACTGGAACTGCTTTGATCACCAATGCTGGACAAATAGTAGGCACTTAACAAATATTCACTGAGTAAGTAAATGGATAAACGACTCATCTAACTATTAATTGAATATATTTTAACTATTTATTCCTGGTACTATAGTCCATACCGCACATACCAATCACAATTTTTGTAAGCCATCACACTCTTCGTCTGACGTCTTTACTCAAAAAACGTAAATGACCTCATTTTATTGGGGAAATTACTATGTGACTTTGCTGCTCCTGATCTGTGAGGCACCCAGCCTAGAATAGTTTTAAAAGCTTTGTCCATCTGGCAGTATGTACTGTTGTGTGTATGTACGAGGGAACTCTCACGTGGACCCCAGATCGGTCTTAATATATAGAACCACTACCTATCCCTGAGTTGTTCCTATTCTCTTGGCCACCAAGCTGACTTCATGGCTTGTATTAAGTGGTCATATTGTCCCATCCCCTTGGCTTAGTGCCCATCCTTGTCTCTTCTGGTTCTGACATCAGCTGCCCTCTGACTGAAGCTTTGCCTTGTTTGAAAACCAGGCTCTCACAGTGGTCACTACACAGGCCACCCCATGGTGGTCATCCAGGTTAGCTTGTCCCATCTCTTTGGCACAAGTGCCTGCAGGGTTAGGACTACATACTTAACTTGCCATTACTTTGGACATATTTCCTGTTCTAATCATAGCATAGAAGAATCCACGCTCATGCCTGCACCTTTGTCATCGTGACTCCCTTTCCACTCCCAACAGTGACTCCTCTTTGTTTTCCTTTCTGAGTCCTCCTGGTTCTAGTCTCTTCACAACCCTAGACCTAGCTTTCAAGGTCCTCCCAAGGCTGTCTTTGATCTATGCAACCCATGGGGGTCTATGCTTTGTATTTGGGCACATGCTGCCTTTCAGTGTCACTTAGCTGTTTCCCATGTGTGTGCTCAAAAACTAGACGTCAAGCTAAGATTCTAACAGTGCTCTTGTGTGAAGTAATGAACACCCCCTCCATCACATCGCCCCACCCATTGGAGATTACCATTTGTTGGGAACATGCTTTGATGAGCCTTCTTGGGGAGGAGCATGAACCTTCAGAGCCTGGACACCATGTCTGGGTTTGGGAAAGTTGAGCTCAGAGAATCTGCAATCGGAGATGATGGCAGAATTTATTGGCTCTGGAAACAGGTGGGGAGAGGAAGAGAGAATATTTTGAGGAGGAAGATCTTTGAACCAAAGAAATGACAAGAAAGAAATTTCTTTGTGAAAGACCATTGGTTTCTTTATACACAATCCATAAGCAGGATTGTAAAAAGAAAAAGATTTCACAATACTTGGTGTCTTGACTTTCTTGGGGTCTGTATGATACCCAAAAATAACGTGATACCTAAAAAGACTTAGTCTAACTAACCATAGAGTCATCCCACATATGTACGGGACGCACTCAGTAAAACGGCAGTAAAATGGGCCTGGAGTAAATTCCCTCTTGATGTACTGGCCAACATCTTTAAAAATGAGTGCCCATCAAAATAATGGATTAGTGGTTTAAAAAAAGTTCACTGTTAAGGGAATTCCCTGGCGGTCCGGTGGTTAGGACTCCATGTTTCCACTGCAGAGGGCACGGGTTCCATCCCTGGTTGGGGAACTAAGATCCTGCAAACTGCATGGCCAAAAAAAAAAAAAAAAGAGTTGTTTAAAAAGTTCACTGTTAAAAAGGAAATATAATAATGATAAAGGTTAAAATAATGCTCCGTTGTGCCAAAAAATGTAAATATCTTTTACACTATTAAAACCAACAGAACATTTATTTTTAGTACATATAATTTGATGAAAATTGTTCATTTCTGTTGTATTGATTTTATAGTTGCATTTTTATTTAACTGAAAAATTGATTTTATAAAAGCTATAAGCAATAATGAGTTCATTCTTTAAAAAAATGAGTGCACAAAATATGTTCAACTCACACACAGCAATTTCAGGGAGGAAAAGATAGAATTGCATTTATTGTCACTCACAATGCCATTTATATATTTATATTTTAATGTCAAACTCAGCCTTTTGTGGGAATAAATAAAAACATTGTTTTCAACAATGTAACTCTTTCTGTGCACTCTGTGTCTAGTGAGAACAGCAACTGCAAGCTTGTGTCTCAACACATACCTGCTATTCATGGTCTTCGTTTCTTCTTTCTAAACTCACTTACTCCTGGCTTCCCTACTGAGACATCATTGTTTCTTATCACTGTGTCTTGATCTTTCCCATTCAACCTGATACAGGATCCAGTATCTTCTTGCTACCTTGGATTCCTACCTGTATATCTCCTTGATTCAAAATCCACTTAATTGCTCCTGATACAACACCCTTCCTGTCTTGACTGGTTCTTGGGAACTTCCTTTCTCACATGCTGCTTCTGCAAGTAGCCCTCTACCTGATCTATTGTCTTGCATACCCCATATCTTTCTTGAGATGGTGTTGACTGTATGCGAAGGAGATTAACAGGAATGGCAGGGCAGTCACGACGGTGTGGTGACAACTCAGATGCAGTGACATGAACTTGGTGGTAAAGAAATTGGCACCTCTTGAAAAAGTTTGCCAAAGCTCCTGGAACAGAGTAGTTTAAATTGAAGGGAGAAAATACGAAAAAAATGTTGTCATTCCTAAGTGAAATGGAAGAGGAAAATTTTCTTAATAGTGTGGGCAAAAGTTCTTTTATTTTCTGCTAATAGGTGGTTAACACTCACATTGCCAGAGATCTTAACATTTGCTTTTTAATTAAAATCTCCTCTTAGATTGTCAGTTATTATTATATTTTTTAGCTTGAACTGCTGCTAATAACCTTAAATAATCACCTATATTGGGTTCATCTTATCTTTTTTGGAGGCCAATGTAAGCTCAGGCACCTAGAAATTTAATTACAGAGCTCAACCCTTCTGTGTTATTTTCATAGACAGGCCCCTGTAATCAAGCCAATCCTTGGCAACTCTTCACTGGAAACTCCTTTGACACCCATCAAGTCGTTCTTTTCATTAAGGCCTTAATAATTCTTCAGAAGCAAAGAATAACTGAAAAATAAACAATTTCAGAGACCAGAGTCAAAATAAGCCCTATGTAAAAGAGTGTCTGATATGCCACAAATGGGAACAAGAAAAGGATTGTTTAAGGAAATAGGGACAGATCAGTAAACCCCAAGGGATATTAGATGGAGTGGTAGTGGCCTCTGCCTTTTGGAACCTCTAGTCCCACTGGAAGTTTCAGAATTTGGGAGATGTGTGTAAACTTGAAAGTTAACCTCTAAACTACCTGAGACATTTTGGTTACACTAAAATTTTGAAACTTTTGGAAAAGCATTAGAAAGTTTTGAAAGACTGCCTCCTCGAAATGACTAGAATCTGAGTTACTGTTGAAAAGATGTTGATAGTAAAATATTCTAGAAATAGTTGGAATGTAGCTTGACATTGTTGAAATGTCTCTCCTCCAGAGAACCTGCTCAACTCATATCTATTGAATAAAGAGTACCAGAACAGGCTTAGCACCGAATGTGTATGGACAGGAAATGCTCTTTCCATCCACGGGTGGTGAGGTTGGTGAGAGTCATGAGGGAGCTCAACCTGGCCTCTGTGTAGCTCAGGACATGAGCGAGCTGAGTCCCAGTCTTAGCTTAAGGTTGGGGGTTATACTGAAAAATGATCTTTAATTACACAGTCTGGAAAAGTTCCCTTGGTTGGGAAGTCTCTGAGAGAATGCACAAGTTACATGTGTGTGTAAAACGGGGCACTGAAGAGCTCCTTACTCCATTGCAGATGGACCTCCCCATCCCGCCACATACACACTCTGCAGTCAATCTATCATCCCTTGTAGGTCCCACAGTTCCATTTTGCAATCAGTTTATATCTCATACCTGGGACCATTTTCTTGACACTCATTCTGAAGTGACTATATGAAAATAACAATCCCCGAAAGGCCTTTCAAGTTTGGGCTCAAACAATTGGGCATAATTCAAGATGATTGAATGGTAAGAAAAGTACGTGTTTATAGATGGTTAGAGCTGAAAGAGAGTATTTAGTCCAATGTTAGCATTTTTGCAGATGAAGAAACCTGAAGTCAAGAACAACTGAGTAATTAGTTCAAGATCTCACACAGCAACTTCTTGGAACAGGTAGGTCTAGAACAGGAGCCCACTGGCTTTGCTCACTAAACTTGCTAAGCTTCAGACTCATTTTCACAAGTATTCAGAGGGAAAGCTTCAGATTTCAACTTATGGAATATGGCTAGAGTCTGGAATCAGGTCCTGTAAGAAAAAGAAAAACAAGATCTGAGAAAATGCATTAAATAGGAACTATTTAACGTCTATTTTCAATTATAATTACTTATCAGGATGAAAGATACTGTCTTGTTTCTTTAGGATCATTGTCAGAGGTCATGTGAATGAGTTCTACAAGATAGCAATCTTCATGCATCTACAACTCACATTTAAAAGAAGAAATCAGGCTTGATAAATATCTCTGTCTTTTCTAATGAATGCATGGATCTTTATGTAAGCTCAGAAATATTTATCCTTCATAGTATAAGTGCAAACTTGCCCTTAATTAATGAAATTGCTAATTGTTTAGTTTCCTTGGAGGTGAGGGCACACTGAATAGGTAGCAGCCTGTTTGGAGACGTGTGCAGCGTCATGACAATTAGAGTTTCTACTTACTGACCTAGGTACACCAGCAAGTGTGACCTCCTACTCCAAACTTACAAGGCAGCTGCCAGTGAATAATTGCTTTTCTTTTCTTTTTCTGGTAGACAGACTCTAAATGGTCCCTAACCATCCTGTCTTCCTGGTACAGAGGGTCCCCGACTTACGACGGTTTGACTTATGATTTTTTGACTTTACCATGGTGAGAAATTGATACACATTCAGGAGAAATAGTACTTTGGATTTTGATTTTTTTCCCCAGCTAGTGATATGCGGTACGATCCTCTCTGGTGATGCTCGGCAGTGAGTGACGGTGAGCACAGCTCCCAGTGAGCCATGAGATGGAGAACGTAAATAATCAATACACTTACAACCATTCTGTACCCACACAACCGTTCTGTTTTTCATTTTCAGTACAATGATAAATTACAATATTCAATACTTTATTATAAAATAGGCTTTGTGTTAGGGGATTTTGCCCAACTGTAGGCTAATGTAAGTGTTCTGAGCATGTTTAAGGTAGGCTAGGCTAAGCTATGATGGTTGGTAAGTTAAGTGTATTAAATGCATTTTCCACTTACAGATATTTTCAACTTATGATGGGTTTATCAGGACATAACCCCATTGTAAGTGGAGGAAGATCTGTATTCGTGTCCTTTGCAATTGAGTCTGAGTAGGACTTGTGCCTTGATTCTAACTAAAAGAATACAGTGAAAGTGATGGGATTTTACTTCCATGATTACACTGCATAAGACTGTAATTACATCTTGCTAGCAAACTCTGTCTCTTGGTGGCTTTGATGAATCCAGCTGCTATATTGTGAGCTGCCCTATGGAGAATCCCAGTGGCAAGAAACTGAGGGTGGCCTCTGACCAACAACCTTCAGGAACTGAACACTGACCACAATCCCCTGAGCTTGGCACAGATCTTTCTACAGTCAAGCCTTCAGATGAGACCACAGCCCTAGGTGTCATCCAGATTGCAAGCTTATGAGAGACTCTGGAGTAGGGGATCCAGGTAAGATGCTGAACTCCTGCCCCACACAAACTGTGAGATAATAAATGTATGTTGTTTTAACCTGCTAAGTTGGTGGTAATATTTTAGGAGGCAATAGAAAACAAAAATAGTTTTCCTTTCTTTTGGCCATAATTACTGTATCCTAATTTTTTATAACCACATAATAATAGAACTAGAGCAACTTATGTCATTCACACACTTAAAGGAACTCTGTGTGACTGTCTGCTCCCTACAATATCACATCTGAGCTTCTTAGTTTAGCCCATTCACCATTAGTTACTGACAATTTTTGCCAGCTTCTTCACTTATGAACCTATCTCTTCCCCATTCTCTCTCTATATACCTCCATACAACTCCCTCCTTTTTTCTCATTGCTCCTAGGACACCTCACAACTTAAAACCTTTGCACAATTTCCCCCTCTCCCTGGATGTCTTCCTTTTTCATATTCTTCCTTATCTTTTAAAATCTAGTTCAATTATTGCCTCTAGTACAGGTTACCGTGTCCTAACTGTTCCCACAGCACTTCATTAACCTATGTGATACAGTTTACTGCTTTATATTATAATACAGGTGGCAGGGTAATCTTTGATGTCAATTTGGATTTTTGACTTCCAAACTTTCCTCCTTCAAACTCTTTTCAAGCTGGTAGCCATGTTATTGGCATTTCTTTGCTTTGGGAATTATTTTCAGGGGAGAAAGCAGATCTCTGAAGTTATCTGATTTTCTTGTTTGTTTTTACTTCAAAACCAAACTTATTGAATATATTGTGCTGGATATCTGGAAAAGGGAAAAGAAGAGGAAGGAGTGTCTCTGAAAGAAGTGAAGAGAGAGTTCCTTGGAGTTGAAAGAGGCAGGAGTCCGCTGCAGTGCTCCACAGAGAGGAGCACACCTAGGGAGACAGGAAAGGGTAATAGACCTGGGGAGATTGGTCCCATTCTTGAGATAGAAGCTCAGGCACAGGGCTCTGACTGAAGAGTGTAGATCTCAGGCACAGATTAGAGGCAGCATTGGCTGTGAACAAGAATGTTGGGTGTCACTGTGACAACCAGGGCATGTCAATGACCCTTGGTTGGAGAGGTCTCCTCATCGGTGGATGGCCCAGGGAACTTCCCGTCTCTGGTGGGGGAAGGGAAAATAATGACTATGATTAAATTTCCCACAATGTGTTGGGGAGGCATTGGCTCTGAGTTAGATTTAACTTTAGTTTTTTTTTTAAAAATAAATTTGATATTTCTTGCATACCTGTTTGTAGATTAAGGTTCATACTAATAAGAATGAGCCATAAGCACAAGAAATATGAAGAAAACTACACCAAGGCACATCATAATCAATTTGTTCAAAACCAGAAATAAGAGGAAAATCTTAAAAGCAGCCAGAGGGGAAAAATGCACACTACACACAGGGACAAAGATAAGGATGACCATGGATTTCTTGTCAGAAACAATGCAAGTGAGAAGGCAGCAAAGTCACATCTTTAAAATGCTGAACAAACAAAATTGTCAGCCTAAAATTCTTCACCCAGGGAAGATATCTCTCAAAAATGAAGGCAAATAAAAAACTAAAAATAGAGTTACCATATGATCCAGCAATCCCACTCCTGGGCATATATCTGGAGAAAACCATATCCCAGTGTTCGTTGCAACACTATTTACAATAGCCAAGACATGGGAGCAACATGAATGTCTATAGACAGAAGAACGAATAAAGATGTGGTACATGTATATAATGGAATATTACTCAGTCATAAAAAAGGAATGAAATAATGCCATTTGCAGCAACATGGATGGACCTAGAGATTGTCATACTGAGTGAAGTAAGTCGGACAGAGAAAGACAAATATCATATGATATAGCTTATAGGTGGAATCTAAAAAAAATGGTACAAATGAACCTACTTACAAAACAGAAAGAGTCACAAGTGTAGGAAACAAACTTATGGTTACCAAGGGGGAAAGGGGGGGAGGGATAAATTTGGAGATTGGGATAGGCATGTCCACACTACTATATATAAAATAGATAACTAATAAGAACCTATTGTATAGCACAGGCAACTCTACTGAATACTCTGTAACGACGTATATGGGAATAGAATCTAAAAAAAGTTTGATATATGTATATGTATAACTGATTCACTTTGTTGTACCGTAGCAACTAACACAACATTGTAAATCAACTAAAATTGAATTTATGAATCCAATAAAAATTAATTTAAAAAAGAAGAAATAACAAAAGCTGAAAGAATTTATCATCAGCAAACCCACAGTACACAAGTGTGAAAGGAAGTCTTGCAAGAAGAAGGAAATGACACCATATGGAAATATGGATCTATACCAGTGGTTCTCAATGGGGGTGATTTTGCCCCCTCCCACCCTTGGACATTTGGCAATATCTGGAGACATTTTTGATCATCACAACTTTGCGGGGGGGGGTGGTGGAAAGGAGGGTGGAAGGCTACTAGCATCTAATGGGTAGAGGCCAGGGATGCCACTAAATATACTACAATGCACAGGATTCCCAGCCCCTGCCCCCAGCAAAGAATGTCAACAGTAATGAGGTTGAAAAACACTTATCTAAACAAAGGAATTACATAGGTAAATGTAAATACTTTTCTTACTATTCAAATCTCTTTAAAAGGTTATTGGCCACTTAAAATAAAATAATAACAAAGTAATGTGGATTTTATAAAAAATGTAAAAGTCAAATATATGGCAACAGTACAGAGGCTGAGAGTTGAGAAATGGAAGACCATACTATTGTATGGTCCTTATACTAGATAAGAAGTGGTATAATATTATTTAAAGGTAGACTGGGGTAAGTTAAATATGTATATTTTAAACCCTAAAGTAACCATGAAATACCTAAAAGAGGAAAGATGTAGCTAGTAAGCTAGCCAAAGAGATTAAATTAATCATAAAAATAACCAATTAATCCAAAAGAAGGCAGAGATAGAAAAGAAGGGACAAAGGAAAGATAGGAAAAATATAAAAACAAATAGCAATATACTAGATTCAAACCTAACCATTTCAATAATCATTTTAAATTTAAAAGACTCAAACACTGCAATTAAAAAGTTGACATTATCAGATTGGATTTAGAACAAAGACCCAACTATATAGTGCCTATAAGAGGCTTACTTTAAATAAAGACACCAGGAGATTTAAAAGTAGTGGAAATAGATTTTTAAAAATACTAACACTAATCAAAAGAAAGTTGAGGTAGCTATATTAATATCAAACAAAGTAGACATCATAGCAAAAATATTATTAGGTATAAAAAAGGTCATTTCATAAAGGGGTCAGTTCTTTAGACAGGCATAACAATTCTCAACATTCATGCTCCTAATAACAGAACTTCAAAATGCATGAGGCAAAAACTGGTAGTATTTCAAAGAGAAATAGATAAATTCATGATTATAGTCAGAGATTTTAATACTGTTCTCTCATTAACAGATGGAACAAGTAAACTGAAAACCAGTAAGGATATAGAAAACTTGAACACTTGTTCGACTAACATGACCTAATTGACATTTACAGAACACTCTACCCCAAAACATCAGAATACAAATCCTTCTCAAGTGCACATAGAACATTTATCATATTCTGGGCTGTAGAACAAGTTTTAAAAAGTGTTCAAGTCATTCAAAGTGTGTTCTCTGACCATGATGGAATTAAATTAGAAATCAGTAACAGAAAGATCTCTGGAAAATCCCCAAACGTTATGAAACCAAAGAATGCATCTGCCTGTCTCTTGGACTAGTGGGAAGTATTAGGTCACATTTTTCTTCTGCTCGAGATTTTAATAGATAAAACAGTAAAGACATCAGGATGATTTAGATTCAGCCTTGCTTACCCAGGAATAGTGGAAGGAACAGTTTGATTCCCAGTGGTCTTTGTAGTCCAAGGTCTTTACACACATACAATAAAATTACATAAACTCTTAGAGAGGAAAGAGCTAATTTAAATTTCTAAAGTGCATTATTATATTATATTTAAAGACAAATATAATTTCATTGCCTTCGAACCATATATATGATTATTTAGCCAACTGTTTCAGGTAGCATACTTTGAGGGTTTATTTTTAACAACATATATAAAGTATGAATATAAAAATGTTTTGATGCTTTGTAATTCATATGTTGTTTATAAGTTTGCTTTAGAGAATGAAAAAGAATGTTTATAGGTAAATGGATGCTTCTAATCTGGACATATAGTTTATGTATAAGTAATTTGTTCTTTTAAATACAAGAAATATAAGTAAATATTTCATTTTCCCAAAATGACCATAACAATATTTCCATTCCAATTTTTTTTCCCCAGACCTTTGACATTCCTCCCAAGAAAAGGTGGAGTCTGATTCCCCTCCTTTTGAATATGGCTGGCTTTAGTAACTGGCTTCTGATGAATAGATAGGGATGGAAATAATGCCATGAGATTTCCAAGGCTGGGTCACCAAAGGTAGTACTGCTTCCACCTGGTTTTCTCTCTCTTAAGATGTGTGCCCTTAGAACCCAGCCCCCGTGCTGTGAGAGAGTCTACATGGAGAGGTTCCATGGAGGTGCCCACGTGGACAGGAACCGAGGCCCTTAGTTCACAGCCAGCATCAACCCCCAAACATGTGAGTGATGGAGATTTCAGGTGACTGGCCGTCAGCCTCAAGTCTTCCAGCTGAAGGCCCAGACATCATGGATTAAGGACAAATTGTTCCCACCGTGGTCTGTCTAATTCCTGACCCTCAGAATCTATGGGCTTAATACGTAGTTTTTTTATGCCACTGATTTTTAGGGTAACATATAACTGTAGCTATTGGAAGAGCAGTACCACTTTATTTACTTACCAGGTTGTTTAATAAGCCCATTTTATTTCAACTTTTCTATAAATAATTGCATATTTTGAATATGTATTCTTAATAAAGATTTAGTATACACTGTTTCTATATGGAAAGAGTACATGCAGTAACTGTAGGCATGGTTATTCTTGTATAATTTGATATATTCCTGAATATCTCATTGAATGGAGAAATATTACACATGGATATCAGAAAAAGCCCTAATCTCTCCTAGACCAATGTATGGGTAGCTCACAAATCTCAGGAATAAGGCCAGATCCACTATGGAATTTTACCACCACAGTCCTGGAGCCGGGTGGGACTGGATTAAATCCCAATTCTAGTGCTTAGCAACTGTGTGTACAAGAATGAGTTCTACAACATCTCTGAACCTTAATTTCCTCATCTGTCTTTTGGGGATTATAATAGCAGCAATCTTATAGGATTGCCATAAGGAATAAATAATATAATGCACACAGTAGGCGCTCAATAAATGTTAGCTACTAGGGTTATGTGTATGAAATCTGTCCTTCTAAATACACGCCTTGTCATACTACCTTAATTTCCAAATCTGGAAAATTTCCCCCAGTGACCCACTGCTGGGGAGAGCTTGTAAAACTGACTTTTACAAGAATTCGCTGTGGCTGTTAACTGGGGCGACTTCCCAGAGACTGATCACTACTGTTGCCCCTTTTGAACACCCATGGAGCACAGCAAACTGTCCCCATAGGACCCCAGGCTAATGTCCACCAGCTCCCAGGTAGGCTGACACATGCCTTAATGAATTTCAGTTCGGTCCAGAGATTCACTACTCCTGCCTTGTCTCGCAGAGAGAAACACAGGAACAATTTTGCAGGGTGCTAATTTCCCGCAGACTTTTTGAGAAGTTCCACTGTTTGTTTTGGAAAACAGTGAGGGTAAAATAAAACCCAAAGATTTGCTTTTCTCCTCTGACAGTCTGTCTGGGTTGACTCAGTGGCACCCGCTTTGGGGACATGCTCCCGTCTCTCTCCCTCAGCCCTTCCAGGGAGAACAGTCTTGTGTGATTTTAATGTGATCATGTCTTTACCATGTGGTCTATCAGCTGTCACTGTCTGTGTTCAAGAGTGTCTAGAAGGGGTTTTAATTGGCAAGATCTTTAGCAAAATTTGCAAATTAGTGATCTACCGGCTGATGTTATGACAATGTCTAAACACTATCGGTGCCATTTAAAAATAATCTTTCATCGATATAACATTCATCTTAATTAGCCAGAAAATGTTGATCCCAAAGGAAGCTGCCTACAGTTTTGTGGATTCAGCACGGGGTTATGGGACAGCTTGCTGAACTTGATTTCTTTGGAAAAAAGATGGAGATTTATTGAAGTCGTTTACATTTTACTCAACTTATGAGGTGCTGGTCAGTGTCCTGAATCTTTGGAATGTAGACACAAGGATTCAGATGGAAAATACCCTTCTTTCTGATGGGGAGGCAGGGTATGAGTATCAGCCTGAGAGTCCTGACAACTGGGTTTTAATCCCGGATCAGCCAGAATTTGTTTGTATGACCCTGGGAAAGACCAAGAACAGTTACACGTGATGGAGTATTTATTCTACACCAGGTTCCCTAACATCCATTTTGTTGTTGTTGCTCTTTGTAACAATAATACAAGGTGAAAACCATTAGCATCTTCATTTTAGAGATAAGGAAACAAACTGAGGTTCAGGGGGTGGAGTAATCTTGCCATGGTCATGGCCATGCAACTAGCAAGTGGTAGAGACCCAGGTCTCTCTGGCCTAAACTTTGAGCTCTACAGACCCATGAGTTAATCTGTCATGGAAATTTCCTTCATATTCTCAAGTCTAGATTTTCTCATCTGTATAATGCAGCAATTGGACTAAATGATCTTTTGCTTATAGTTCAAAAAGAGTAGGACTGTAGTTCAGAAAGAGTATGACTCTTTGTAGCTTACATATCTGGATTTATGGGTGGTTCTTGTTCTATTGTGGCTGATATTCTCATGAAAACTGACAGGTCCTTGTAGTATCCTTGGGAGGGTGTCAAATTAATGCTTTGATGTTGATTATCCGAAGTGGATTAGCAGCCCTTGCGAGGACCATTTTTGTCCAGGTTAGAGCTGAACTGTATGTGACGACTCTTCTCACTAGCTTGTAGACATGAATCGCGCCAGCCAAAAAGGCCACTCTTTTCTTTCATTGCAGTGATATCAGCAAGCTCCTGGCGGTGCTCAGCACCCTCTGGGTGCCTATCAGTATTTACTGAGACTGCCTGATTAATATCCTTCATAGTATATCAGCTTGGGGTCATTTAATTTAAATCAGAACAAATTCTTAATTCTATCCAACTGCAGAAAAATACATCAGTGAATATTTTCCTGGTATGAATTTCTGCCCCAAAGCATGAAATTCAGTACAAACTCAGCCCAGGCTGCAGGATGGAGATGGCAGACGGCTGTTAAAAAGACCCCTTGCTTGGCTTTTCTCTCATAAAAATAATTTATGACCTGACGCCCTGAACTTCCGATCGTGGGCTTCGCGGGCGGGCTGACGGTTCTCTCCCACATTGGTAACTACCTTAAGCTGCCTCTATGACAGCACTGTGCTTGGCAGTAGCCTTAAAATATCATGAAAGGGGATCGTTGAGATCACTTGGCGCTTCACACAGTGTTGTTGTTATTTAGAGACGACTCTGGGAGCTGGATTGTCAGAATTCGGGACTTCAAATCTCTTTAAGGTTCAAAGCATGAGCTGAAGTTTCTATACTCTCCAGGCTTCGTTTGTAAAATGAAAATGATAAGGCCTGCTTTTCAGAGATACTGGGCAAGTCCATGAAACTGTGACTGTGGAAATGCCTGGTACGATGTGGGTGTTTGCTGTTCATCATTATCATGGCAAGGAAACTGAGGATCCCTTTATGTATACTATACCGATTTTTGAAATGTATTCTTAAATTTTAGGATTCCAGGAGATTTTCATGTACTTTGAAGGACCTCAGGTTTCTAGGTCTCTGATGTGGCTCTTGGAAATATGAGATCCAACTATTCAAACAAACTCACTATCTTCCTGATGAAGGCATAATTCCGTACATCTCTACCCTCCATCTCCCCCAAGCCCCACCATCAGAGGAGAACTTTTTTATTGTTGTTGTAGTTACTATTGCTGTGTAACAAATCACCCCAATTTTACGGTGCTAAGTACCAATCATTTTATTATGCTCATAGATTCTGTGGGTCAGGGATTTGGGCAAGACACACAGAGATGGCTTATTTCCTGTTCCTTGATGTCTGGGGCATGGGCTGGGTAGATACATGAACCAGTGGGGGTGGGCTCCTTTGGGGTGCTTAGTCCCGCAGTGGAAATCTCATGTTAGTATACCTGCCTGGAGGGGATCTAAGCGTCCCATCTGTTCTCTGGTTACCAAGCATCTAGGGAAATGAGTTTTCTGGCTGTATTAGTTTCCTAAGGCTGCTGTAACAAGTTGCCACAAACTTGATGGCTTTATCGGCTCACAGTCGGGAGGCTAGAAGTCCAAAATCAAGGTGCTGGCAGAATGATGCTCCCTCTGAAGGCTCAAGGGAAGAATTCTCCCTGCATCATCTTAGTTCCTGGTGGCTCCTGGCGATACTTGGCTTGTGTGTACATAACTCCAGTTTCTGCCTCCATTGTCACTTGACCCTCCCCTGTATGTCTGTGTCTCTGTGTCCAAATCTCCCTCTCCCTTCCCTTATAAGAATCGGAGTCATTAGATTTAGGGCCCATTATAGATCCATGCTGATTTCATTTTGAGATATTTGGCTGACTACAGCTGCAAAGAACCAGCTAAGGTCAGATTCTGAGGTTCTGGGTGGACATAGATTTTGGGGGGACAGTATTAAACCTACTGGTTTCTGCCTTGGGAAGTCCTGAAATTTCCCAAACAGAGCAAAAAAGCTGGGCAGCCACAAAGCATCATAAATATCCAACTCACGTGCTTTGAAGTAGGACAAGATAAGGGAAAAGGGGTGATGCAGGGCCTGGGTGGTGGTCGGTCTCCTTTAGAATCTGTGGTCAGGGGAGGCTTCTCGGCAGAGTTAACGTTATTAAGAGAGTTTTGAATGCAGTGGAGAAGTGAGGGATGTGAAAAGTTTTGGGAAGAGCTTCCCAGGTGGACAGAATCACAAATATCAAGATGCCGAGGAAGGAACAAGGTGGTAGGTTTTGAAGAACAGCCAGGAGGCCAGCGTGGCTGGAATGGGCATGAGGGAGATGGGAGGAGATGAGTTTGAGGTGGGAAATGAAGTGCAGACCTTTATAAAACCTTGGGCCTCGTTTTAAGGGTAATGAAACACCAATCGGAGTTTTTGATCATGAGAGCAGGCTAATTATTTTTTTTAATATTTATTTATTTAAAATTGAAGGATGGTTGATTTACAATGTTTCAGGTATACAGCAAAGTGATTCAGTTATACACACACACACACACACACACATACACACATATATATATTCTTTTTCAGATTCTTTTCCAGTATAGTTTATTATAAGATATTGACTATAGTCCCCTGTGTTATACAGTAGGTCTTTGCTGTTTATCTATTTTATATATAGTAGTGTGTATCTGTTAATCCCAAATTCCCAATTTATCCCTCCCCCGCTTTCCCCTCTGGTAACCAAAAGTTTGCTTCCTATGTCTGTGAGTCTGTTTCTGTTTTGTATATAAGTTCATTTGTATCATTTTTTTAGATTCCACAGAGCGTGGTGCCTTGGACAAGGGTGGTGGTCACAGTGAACACGATGAGACTAGGAATGGGGTGTATTTTGAAGGTAGAGCTGATGGATTGACAGTGGAGTGCGGGAGAAAGGAAAGAATCAAAAATGAATCCAAGGTTTTGGCCAGAGCACCTGGCCAAATGATAGGACTACTTTCTGAGCTGGGGAAGACCAAGACATAGTGGGATTTGGGGGTACAGTCGGAAACTAGGAGTTCAAGTTTTGATACATTAACTTTGGGAGCCCCATTAAATATTCAAGAGGATGAGCAACCCCCCGGATTTTGAGTCTGGAGCTCAGGAGGGGGGTTTTAGAGTGGGGAGCCATCGGTACATCAGTGGTATGTAAAAGCATGGTGCTGAATGAGGTCACCCAGAGAGAGTGTGGAGAAGAAGGAAGGGTGGGCAGGACCAGGGCCTGAGTTATTCCAGCATTTGGTGGTCAGCAAGATGCCTTGAGGGTCTACACCCCTGCTGGTAGTGTCTAGAGCTCTACTTCAACTCCTCATGACGGCCCATATTTGCAAGATCCCTTTTCATGGGTCCTGGCAGTTTCAGTGTCTTGGTTTTGAGATCAGTTCAATGGCCAAAACTTCTTTGGTTGTACTTTACTCATATCTGAATGCTCCGGAGCAGGAAACATGTTCCTCCTGAGTCCCATCTGCGATGTTCTTGTTCTTGACTTGCGGATTTGCTCTGTGTACCTGGAGACAAATGAGGCTCAGATGGCTGAATGGGTCTGTCTTCTCTGATTCAAGGGCTCATCCCTCCTTCTGCATCCCGGTCTGCTCAGGACGTACGGCGGGAACAGCCACTGCACTGCACCAGCACTTGCTCTCACATACCCAGCTGTCTGGGGCTCACCTAAGAACGCCTGTTAACCTTTCCTTTGAAAAGCTGACCATTGATTTCTAACTTCAAAGGCTTCAAATCTCATAGGGGAAACCTTTAAGGTATTTATCTGACCCCAAGCGCCCACATTTCAAACAGCATTAAGTCGGCCTGGATTTTATCTTTCGCTTTTGGATGTTTTGCAATTTGGTGACAAGAGAGAACTGGGGAAGCTCTGGGGGCTGAGAGGTCGAGATGCCTGATTCCGCTAACCACTGACTCCACTCCCACCACCCGATCCAGTTTATGGAAGCTGAAACCAGACCTACTGAAAGCCTTGATGGATGTGACATGTGGGGCAGGTGGGAATCAGTTAGGAAGAAAGGAGCAGTGGAGCTTGGGGAACAATGCATGTTAAAATGGGACCCACAACACGCTGAATGTTGCAAACGCTTCATCATATTCCCGTGAGCCATTTATGGAAAACCTGGTTTATTCTCCCATCGCGGCAAAGATGTACATTTCTCTTGGCAACACACACATACGCACATGCACACAGCCCCGACCCCACCCACAGCCTTGCTTCATACCAGGTCTTTGCCAACACTGACTTCTTACTAAGTGCCTCTGATTTAGGATGAAAGAACATATAAGAACAGGAACTTTTTTTTCCGAGCACGAGAGAACTTCATGTTTGTAGAATATGTACTGACTTGCATTCACACATCAGTATATACCACAACACAATTCCCTCCGGCTCAGAGCGGGTTGCAATAGAGCCTTGGAATTGAATGACCAGTGCCTGAAATTTTATCCCATGACCCAGTGGAATCCCATCCAAACTCAGTCTTATTGCCTGTATAAAACAACTTTGATGATTCTTAAGTTTCTCTCGGAAGCAGTAGATTCCAGCAGATAACTTCCTAATTCCTCTGGTTTTGTTATCAGTGTGGCTTCCCTCCATCTCTTACTTTCCAACAGCTAGACTTTCTCTATAAACTGCCATTTTCCCCTTTTTAATCTGCCTGTTTCTTCCTCTCCATGTTTCAAATGTAAAGGTCCATCGTATCTGGACAGCAATAACCTCTTTTCCGTTCCCCTACTCACCTCCCCACCCTTTCCATGGACACAGCAGCACCATGTCTCTTTTGTCCGCCTTGTGCATTAATGACCGTCAGCTGGACAGTGAACTTGAGCTATTCCCCCAAACAGAGGAAATCCAGCCTTGGCCCCAGGCTGGAGTGCTGGAGACCCAGTTGTGACTGGAGATTTATAGTCACTCCCCCCCGCGGAGATGTCTTAAGAGGCCAAAAGAATTACTCCCTTTAGCAGGCACCCCAAGCCCCTGTGACCCCGTATCAGTGCCCTTGGCTGTATATTATGGCTCACTGACTCTGTGGGACCACCGGCATGGGGATCCTCAAGTGGTGCTCCTCCGGCTCCCCACTATTCCTCTCTTGCCTTGCTTATCACACAGGGGCACGGGGGGTCAGCTGTTTCCCTGGATCCTCCGTCAGGGCTGGACTGATGGACTTACTGCTGCCTTCTAGTGTTTAGCACAAAGACTTGCACATTCACGCACTCAGCCTGTTTTTGCTAAATTCATTTGTTCGTGTGGTTACTCATTGGCGAATATTTATTGCCTGTTCTACCCAGACTTTGTTCTAGGTTTTGATTAAATGAACAAATGAGCAAAAGTGAGTGGAATTGCTGCTGTTCCCTCATGCTGCTGCCCTTTCGTGGTCCTCTTGCAGTTTATTTCAGTTATTTCCCTTGGTTAATTAACAAACTAATGAACTGTTGTTGCAGGGTATTTCAGTGGTGAGCGCTGAGAACTGGCTATGTCATAAGTCCAGTGGCTCTTCTCCACAAAACTCTTCCCTTCATCTCCATCTCTACCTCTATGTCTGTCTTTCTCATCCCTATTCTATCCTCATTCCTATCTGGAATGCCTGGTGACTTGGCAGAGTAAAAGGAAAGGGACAGAAACTAAATTACATAAGGACACCACGGCGTCCTGGAGAGACAGTATATTCTGTGAGAAAAGTTGACGTCCTGGAGAGAGAGTATATTCTGTGAGAAAAGTTGACGCCGACTCCACAGGAGGGTCTGAGAATGTGAGGGGATTAGGGAGGTCTCTCTGAGCCCCATACCCTTTGCTCTCCACAGTTCAGCTAAGGGAACTCTTTAACAGAGTGTTATGGACTGAATGTATGTGTGCCCCCCAATTTCACATATTGAAACCTAACCTCCATGTGATGGTATTAGGAGGTGGGGCTTTGGGAGGTGATTAAGTCATGAGGGTGGAGCCCTCAAGAATGGGATCAGTGACCTTATAAAAAAGACTTGAAGAGCTCTCATGCCCCTTCCATCATGTAAGAACACAGAGAAGCGGAAAGTGGGCTCTCACCAGACACTGAATTTGCGGCCCCTTGATTTTGGGCTTCTAGCTTCCAGAATCATGAGAAATAGATTTCTGTTGTTGATTTGTCCCTCAGCCTGCGGTATTCCTTTATGGCAACCTGAATGGACTCAGACACAGCAATACATGGAGTGGGGGTGGACATTTCCCTTTCTCTTATAAGTAGCTTCTAAGCTACTTCTTAGGGGTAGGCTGTTGCTGGACCCCAAGGACAAGAGCATCCATGTGTGGGATGATGGACCCCAGAGTGGAGCAAGGAGCAGTTTGACTCCTCAGGAGGTTTGAGATGGAGTCTTCCAGAGATGGCTAAGATGGTAGGAGGAACTCATCATAGGGACATAGGCTCTGGAGCCACACTGGCAGGGGTTAGCGGGGTAGTGGAAATCATTACCAGTGTGACTGTGACATCTGTACACCCAAAGGCAGATAGATACTGAGCACATTTTTGTTCCCGGCCTTTCAGATCGATTCTGTTTACACAAGCACTCACCTCTGTGGACGGGCCCAGGGTGGAACCACACACAGGCCAGTGTCTCTGGCCTTGACTCTGTTTGCTACCTCACTTGCCCATTTCAACCTGCCCTTGCTTCCTTTCATCCTCACTGGCTCCCTAACTCTATTCGCTGACTCTCAGTCCCACCTGGATGTGGTTGCCCATTTGGGAAGATTATTTTCTAACTGTTGAAAGTCAGCCACTGTAGGGATTGGGTCTCCCGCATCTGAATCCAAACAGCCCAGGGCAGGTGAGGAGCCCTCCTGGCCTGGCCTCCTGATACCTGGGGACTCTGCTGTGCCCTGTCCTACCAGGTGCAAAGCGTTCGCTCATTCTTTTCCTCACTTGCAAATGTAGTTTCCCCATTGAAAGGAGCAGATGCATTCTTCTGAGCATCTCAGTCTTAGTAATTGATTTGCCTTAATAAATTGTTTCTCTTGGATGAATTTGCCATTTAAAGGTGAAAAAAAAAGCATGGATAACCCCCATCTTGTAAATCTCTGCAATGACCATTTTAGGCAGAAGTGACAGACTGGTGGGAGAATGCTTTTCAGCTGGGAGAGAGCATTTAGAGGACGCTTATAATCAATATTAACATGTATGAATCACTGGGAATCCTGCTAAAAATGGAGATTCTGATTCAGAGGGTCTGGAGTAGAAACTGAGATGCTACTTTTCTAACCAACCCCCAGGCAATGATGCAGTTCTGACGCCACACTTTGAGTGACCAGGCCTTAAATCACTAATGACACCTGGGCAAAGTTCTCTTTCTGCCCCTGTGGTGTCTTCTCACGATCCAAGCAATGAAATCCCTATCCAAAATGTTGAATGAGCTTATTAGCTTGGCTATTTGAAAAAGGAAGGGAAGTTTCTTATAACTGAAAAGGAAATCGTTCCAAACTGGAGTTCAGTTACATAAACAAAGTTGTGTGAATGATGTTCTTGTTTTCCTACGACTGGTATTAATACTGTTTCAAAACTGCTGCAAAGATGGCATGGGAAGCTGCTCTGTGTGTGTGTGTGTTGGGGGAGAGGTGGACATCCTTACTACCAATAATACCCTGTGCAGAAATCATGCCTTTAATCAGAGAAACTTAAAGATAAGCTAGGTCTCTGAGGTGGAGCGGGGTTATGAGAATTGACAAAAGTTAAAAACAATAGACTTTTGCAGAATCAGAGTGGGGACCACTGCTGCCTCATCTCCTCTTCCATTTCTCTGGTCAGCTGAGTGGTCATGGGGGTATTTGCCATCTCACCAGAGAGCCCAGCTGTCTGCCCAACCTCCATCAGATGGCACCACCTGGCTCTCTTTTGGGGCAGCTGTGGGAAGGGAGTGGAAGGAGTTTGGGTTTTTCCCTCCGAGTTTGTTGCCCAGGGTGTCCTCTGGGTGATGCTAGAAGATAAGTTCTTGTCATTACCGGAGCAATGAGACTGTCCCCTGCTGTCCCCAGCACAGGAACCCAGGCACGGGCTCAGGGCACTGAGCTAGGCCCCATGGGGGATGCAAAAGGTGAAAAGAGCAGGTTCTCACCACGGCAGGGCTTATAGGGTAGCTGGGAAGGGAAGAGCCACAGCTCTGAGATCACTAACCACATCCAGCAGGAAATCGTAAGTTCCAAGTGAGTGATACAACCATAAGGATGTGGGCTAATGGGGGCGGGGGGAAAGTTAAGTGAGGTCATCAGAAAGGCTTCATCAAGAAGGTAGTAGTTGGGCTTCCCTTGTGACACAGTGGTTGAGAATCCGCCTGCCGATGCAGGGGACGTGGGTTCGTGCCCCGGTCTGGGAGGATCCCACATGCCATGGAGCGGCTGGGCCCGTGAGCCATGGCTGCTGGGCCTGCGCGTCCGGAGCCTGTGCTCCGCAACGGGAGAGACCACAATGGTGAGAGGCCCAAGTACCGCAAAAAGGAGAAAAAAAAAAAAGAAGGTAGTAGTTGAGTTCGTCCTGGAAGGGAAGGGAGAAGTAAATATTGCCTGAGAGGTCTGAGATAGTACAGCCACTGAGAACATCCTCTTCCCAAATCCCTTTCTGGGAATGGCTTGGGGAGAAGAGGAAAGCGGTGCATTGATCTATTCTGATGATAGAGGTTGCCAATGGCCCTAGCTGTGGCTGACCTGAATGCCTTTAGCGAAAAGCAAGCTTGGAATGCACAGCACACCTTGCCAGAAGGATTCTGTTTCTTGCTGAACACTACTCAGGATCAGGTATAGATCAGGATAGAGTTAAACTCTACCTTCGTTATTTTCCTAAAAGCGTGCTTTCTGGGGAGATGCTCTAATCGGGCAGCCCAAGTTTCTCTCTATACTTCAGGAGACCCTTTAACACCTGACTTTCAGCTTTAAAAACTGTCATTTATATTTTAAACTCCAAGCCTTCAATTATTTATTTATTTATTTTTTGCGGTACGCGGGCCTCTCCTGTTGCGGAGCGCAGGCTCAGCAGCCATGGCTCACGGGCCCAGCCGCTCCACGGCATGTGGGATCTTCCCGGACCGGGGCATGAACCCGTGTCCCCTGCATCGGCAGGCGGACCCTCAACCACTGCACCACCAGGGAAGCCCCAAGCATTCAATTTTTTAAACATCAGTAGATACAGAATAATAATGGCAGTGCTAGAAAAACTCCACAATGATCTTTAAAAGAAAATAAACACTAGAGCTTTTTTTTTAATTTTAAACTTTAAGCTTCACATTTCAAAGTTTTATCAAACTGCTCCCCTCACCCCCATAATTTAAAGCATTGTTTTCCAAGGGAAATTTAATAATAAGAGCCACCATGTGTTTCTGCTTAATTTTGGAAGCCTGTGTTATGCAGTCAAAGATTCTCATTTGAAAATAATTCCTGTCCTTATTCTAAAACTACCAGGGGAATAAAATTTGAAAAACATGTTGCAGCTCTCAAGTTTATGTTTTGCCTAAAGCCAAGCAGTGCTGGAAGATCAAAGTTTGGAGTGGAGATCTGAAGTTAGAACCACTGCCTTGCAAGGTTCTCACAAACCAAGAGCCGGGGCCCAGCAGCTGTTTGGCCAGGTCCTCTGGTAATTAGCTCTGGTGCAGATGGAGTCCCCTGCCCCTCCCCTGGGCAGGGCCCAGGCCTCAGGGACCCAGTCACCTGGGAAGCAGATCCCCATAGAGATGGAGTGGGCAGGTATTTTTAGTCCACTGGTGTGCCCAGTATAGGCCTCCTGCATTCCACAATTTGCATATGGGAGGAGCAGGAAGAAACACTGTCTGTGCTTGCCCCACTCAGGGGCTATTTGTCAACATGACAGATTCATCTTATAAAGTTTAAGGATGGGCAAACTGGGACATGTTTGCTATTCTCAAGCTGCCACTTGTTCTCTCTTAAAAAATGAATATAGGTATATGTACATGTATATGTATGTGTATGCATGTATGTGCATGTATGATTGTATGTTATATATATTTTATGTATAATATATTTTACATATTTTTTTTCTTAAGCCCTAAAGCCGTACTCCCCTGTCCCTTATCAAATCTCTAACTTGACTCTTCTAAGCCTTTGTAGAATTGAGTGTAGATTGTGATTTCTTAAAGCACCAGAATGTCGTTCAGGGGTAGCAGGAGAACTTCCTAAGACCATCTACATCTCTCTCTTCACTTGCTCTGGGAAGTTCTATTTGCTGGTGGTGAGACCGGCGCAAGGGTCCAATTGTACTCTCAAAATGTTATGATTCGGAAATCATAGGCATCCAAGTTGGTGTGTGACTCAAACATAAATGCGGCTCCTTACTGAAAACGTTCCCAGCCTTGCACCACTGAAAATGAACTTGACCTTCAAATGCCCCTTGGGCTAGCCAGAAACAAAAGCTGAACTTTGGATGGCTGGCAAACGATGATGGGAAGCCCAAGCCTCTCCCCCTGCTGATGTGATCTGCTGGAATCCCGCTGATGACAAGTGTTCCAGGGAACATTCCCCAATGTGGTACTGGTACCATCGAGGTTTCCTGCGGACTGCCGCTCCCCTGGCAGCTGTTCAAGGAGAAGCATGTGAAGCAGTTGCTTATTTTCAAACCGAGCGAGCTCCCTACCACTTCTCAATTTCAGAGAGACGGTTTTTCCACAGAGCCTTGGTTTTCCAATGGCTTCTAACTTTGCAGTTCTTGATACACTTTCTTTGTGCTGTTGATAACAGGAAAAACAGGTAAGCTGCTAAGTTTCACTCAAGCTGTCCACTTAGCTATTTTTACTCTCAGTAAGCTGAATCAGCTCCCTGTATACCTTCCTTAGAAGAGAGGAGATCAGCTCCTTTTGAACAAGAGGCGATAGGAAGTGCATTCCCCTTTGCCATAGATGCTTACCCAGTTCATCCAGAAAGTTTTGTGCAGTGACCTCAGGAGAAACAGATCCCTTTCTCGCAACTGAGTTCTGAGTTTCACAACTCACCCGACTGACGTAGCCCAGTTAGCCAAAGCCTCTCTCTGTAGTGCTAGAAACCAGGACTAGACTCCAGTTTTGGGTGAGAATGACACATTATTTTGATCCCTCTCTACCTCTTCAAATTCCATCCCTTAAAGCTGTTTGAGGTAGACCTCTTAGAGTTGATGGTAGAAAGGTTAAGAATTTGGGGACTATTGGGATGGAATGAGTATATTTTGCCTGCAAGAAGACATGAAACTGCAGGGGGCTGGGGGAGGAACAGAGTGTTATGAGCTCAGTTGTGTCCCCCCGGAGTTCATAAGTCCCAAGCCCCAGCACCTCAGAATGTGACTGTACTTGGAGACAGGGTCTTTAAAGAGGTAATTAAGTTAAAATGAGATCATTAGAGAGGGTCCTAATCCAATATGACTGATGTCCTTATAAGATGGGAAATTTGGACATAAAATACACATAGAGGGAAGACAAAGGGAAGACAATGTATGAAGACACAGGGAGAAGACAGCTGTCTGCAAGCCAAGGAAAGAGGCCTCAGAAGAAATCAATCGTGCTGACACTTTGCCCTTGAACTTCAAGCCTCCAGAAATGTGAGACAATAAATGTCTGTTGTTTAAGCCACCTGGGCTGTGGTATTTTGTTACGGCAGCCCCCGCCAACTACACCAGATTTTGGCATGATACAACGTCGCACCAAAGAGAGCTATTACACATACCTGCTCTCTAAAATGTTCCTGAATGGGTGTTCCTAGAATGATAGGAAATAAACAGAACGCATTGTGTTGGGTGTATTTTATTAACCTACCTCTTTGGGGGATTCATTAAAGAAAGAGAAAAGGGGACTGATATACGCTGAGGACGTGACATTGTGCAGCTTTTATTGTGGGAGAAAAAAGCACGACACCACCAAACTGGCAACTTCTCACAATACCAGGTGCGTTACAGATTGGTGTGTGGGCTTTTGTGAATTGGTTGCATATAAATGAGGAACATTTAAATAAAAAGGAGATCTAGAAACTTTCACTAGTTGGGGCTTTTATTTATAGCTACTTATGCACAGGGTTTATTTCCCTTACCGTGTTTTGTGTCATGACAATCTAACAGGCTTTTGTAGGAAGTGCTCTTGGTTTCGGCATTCAGATGGGGGCTGCAAGCACCTCCCTCATGTGAAAAATGAAAAGAGTGACCTGAGAAAATGGGGATGCTGAGAAACCTGGTTTGGTGGAGGTGTGATTCAGTGGGAAGAGAAGGGACAAAGCACTGGAAGCCTGTGCTTAATCCCAGCTGGAGGAGGACCATCAAGGTGATATTGGCACATTCTTTCTAGGGTCAAGGTGCGTGATTCTCAGCTCCAAATGGAGGTCTGGGCCAGAGGAAGTTTCTGGTCACTTCTCGCTCTGCTTCTAGGAACTCGGAAGGTCAAGAGCCAGTGGCAGTCACGACTTTTGGAGTGGTAGAGCAGAGTCCCCACCTGGCCTGTCTGACCTCCCCATTCAGCCAGGTGACATTATCCTCTTCTGAAACAGGGTCGGGGCCATCCAGCCGATGCCATTTCCCCACCCTCCCCCTTCCGCTCCCCACTGTTCCTTCTTCACCTTCTCTGCTCAGATGTTTGCTGTTCAGTGTCATTGTTTTAGCTCTGGGAGCTACTCACAGGGTAGTAGTTTTTAATCCTGCAGCCTTGTTTTGGGGTCTTTTCCTTGCCCATTCTAGGAAGACCTGATGTAGAGGATGTAGTGTCATCTTGCATTTACTCACTTCCTTGTCTCCGCATGGACCAGTGGTACCCACGGGAGAGCTGCTGGACAGTGCCAAGGAAGTGATGTCTGCAGCACAGGGAGCCCAGAGGAAGGACTCATGTGTTGGGTTTCTTCCCCTTTGGCAGAACTGTTTTGGCTGATTATCCTCTCCACGTGTTAGCACTCAGTAGGTGCAGTGGCATGATGCCAATTGCACGTCTTAGCTCCACAACTAGATGGTAAACTCCAGGTTAAGCTCATATCAGATCTGATTATATTCTGACTCACTCCAAGTTACTGTTTTGCACAGCGCATAGTAGGCCCTCAAAAATGATTATTGATTGATTGATTATTGGCCCATGATCGTCGCTAAAGGGCTGTACCTTCAATGCCTCTCTGGTTCCAGGGACTCTCTTAGGATTCGGTCAGTATTAACGTTCATTCTCAGCGTTGATTCAAATCAGCGTCTTCTCTGAGCCTTCCAAGCACCTCCCTTTGACACATGGACATTTTAGACTCATTTCTAAGATGTTCACACATATTAATGGAGTATCTACTTATCTTCAGACAGATGTGACAGTGCTCAGCGTGCATCTGAACCCAGACACCGAGTGTCAATTGTAGGCGAAATCGGCCCATATCAAAACAGCCCTTTGTTAATGATGTTAGAGAGAAAACTGAGCTCCAAGGCATGGCAGAATGAACCCACTCTGATGGTCACAGGGATGCAATGATTTTCTAGGAAGTATATATCCAAACAAATAGAATCATAAGGGTACAATCAAATTTGTATCTTTCCAAAGGTTGTAGGAAATAAACCCATACAAAAGCGATGCTATTCAGTGGAAATTTACAGAACATATGAGTTTGGGGAGAAGTCTGGGCAATATTAGTGTTCAGTGAAATTGCTCTTATTTCCTGGGGCCCCCTTTTGGAGAAGAGTGGCCAGACCTGTGAGCAGATTTGGGCCGATGCTCCTTGACTTAAGGCTGAGGGAACTGGGGATGTTTAGCATGGGGAAGAGAAAATTCTGGGTTACAAGGTCACAGTCTTAAAATATCTGAGGGATTGTCTTGTGAAAGAGGAAATGTACTTCTCTAGGGAGGCACCCACCGGCAGAACTACAACCTGGGGTAAAAGGGGCAAGAAGAAAGATTTTTTCCCAACATTAGGCAGAACTTTCTAACAATGAACTCTGAATGTGCTGAAGCAGAGATGGAATAATTGGACAGGATTAATGTCGAGTAGGGGGTTGAGGTCAGAAGACCACCAAAGCCCCTTCCCATCCCAGCCTTTACGATTCTTTACATCTGTGTCCATGATTTTAAAGAAAGGACTTAATTCTAACACAGCTCAAAAATCACAATTACAGGATTCTGAGATGTTGGAAATAAAACAAAATCATGACTGTATAAGCTGGTTCCCCGTTACTTCCTGGTATTGAAAAATGTCTGAGAATCAATCTGTGTGGAATCTCAGAGATCTCTACATGGAAAACTGAGGGCTGAGAGCAGTTACAATGACTCACCAAAATAACAGGGAGAGGTCTATACAGACACACCTGTAGGAGGGCAGCAGTAATCATCTGAGGAGTGAGGTCAAAAAGTGATAGCTTTGGGATCCAGTAACTGTCCCTGTTGTTCATATGACATTGGACAAAGTGAAATGCACTTTGTATAGTCTGAGGAAAGTCAGGACTTCAACTGATTGGATGAAGTTTACCCACATTGTGGAGGGCAATCTACTTTACTCAAAGTTCACTGATTTAAATATAAATCTCATCTACAAACACCCTCAGAGAAACATCCAGAACAATGTCTGACCAAATATCTGGGCACCATGGCCCAGCCAAGTTGACACACAAAATGAACCATCACACATTCTTAGCTCCAGGCCATGTAGAAACAGTGGCAGGGCAGACTTGGTCCTGGGCTATCTTTTGCCAACCTCTGGCTTTGATTTACACCTGAGATGGGAATAGGATCATTTTTCCTAAGAGTGGGTATCTGAACAAAACCATGGTCAGTTAACAAGGATGATGGGTAGATATCCAACTCTGCCATGCCAGTCCTACCTATTCAACGTAGATTTTGAGACAATAAATATAGAAATGCTTCAAGAAAATTTAGAACATTGTGATAGAATGTAAGGCAGGAATCCTGATCTAGCACTTTTTTCCCCAACTTTTCTTTACTATGAGTGACTCAGTGGTTCTATTTGTTAGCATATGTTTTGCCTTAATTGTCCCTTCCCATGCAGGAGGCACCTCCATCCCATTCTTCAGGCATAAGAAAAGGACAACCTGTGACTAGTTACTGAGAGGATGGGATGAGCTGGGAAGCCTACAGTAATGTACACTTCTGCTGCAGGTGATAAATACGCTGGTGGATGTGAGCAGATGCCCTCCACCTGAGAGGAGATGTAAAGGCTGAGGTGCTCTGAGCTTTGGTAGAGGGGAGGTGGCATGGGCTCTCTCCCAGCAGGTGATGTTGGGGAGAACTTGATCTGCCCTATGTGCAAGTGTGTGCCATGCACACCAAGAGGGTATGAAAGGGTTTAGGACTCCCATAATAAGTCTCTGGGGGAGAGCAGGGTAGGGCGCTCCAGCAGACCCCAAATGACTTCCCATTGGGAAGGAGTAGGGCTGGGTTGAGAGCTCCCAGTCATGGAGGCTGGTAGGGTTTGAATCTCCTGCCAGTGCTCAGACTTTCTGATCAGCTTGTCCAGATGTGGGACACCACTGGAAGAGGCAGGAGTGAGGCTTGAGGGCCTCCAGCACTCAAACGATAAATGGACTCAGACCCCTCGTTATTTATCCTCTCTCCTTGGGACGCAACCTTGATTATTCTGGGACATTTGGGATGATGGCCAGGGAGGAGAGGGACAGGGCTTTCGGGGCCCTTCCTTCAGCATGGCTCTACTTCCACGTATGAAGAGAACACCAGTAAGGTGGGAAATGGAGGTAGGTTTAGTTTAGGGAGGCATGGGGCCCAGTTACCATAACATAGTTGGGTAGCAGAGGACTCACTAGGACATGTTTGAGTCAGAATCACTGAAACTGATGGGGATGTTAAGATCTGTTTTAGCTCTTGGGTCCTAGAACTTCACCTGTGCTCAATTCCTTTGGCGTCTCCATCAATGAGTGCAGTGTTTTCTAGAGACAGGATCAGGGTGGCACGCTTAACCAGTGTGCATATTAAAAACTGATGTGCTGAGGTTTTGTTTCCACACATCCTGAAATGAAAAGTGCCACCACTCTTCGCAATCCTCCAGAATTATTGAGGCAACAATTCAGATTTACTTGCATTTGATATAGACCGCACTTTAAAAATAGATGGTCAGTTAAAGGCTGCAGTAATTTAAAGAACTGTCTTCTGGCTTCCAGGGAAGTTGACAAGTCTGGACTGAATCAAAAGAATCAGTGTAAATCTCCCTCGACGCCTAATTTTAGAGACGTCTCGTCCTTGAAGTAGTCTTGTCACAGCCGGATGGGGTGGGAGACAACATCTGAGGATGGAAAAACACGAGGTGCCCAATGGAGCTCAAAAGGTTAAACCCATTTTTGTGGCTGATAAATCCTGAGCAAAAATGAATTGGATGGTGAGGAGAGTTGTGAACACTAAGCTGGCATCCCTGGTGAGGCTGCAGAAGTCTTGAAGGATCACAAGGAAACTATTTAATTCCTCTAGGCCTGGGGTGTTGTACAGCTCTAAAAAAATGAGTTAACTCTCCCTGAAAGCTGTCCCAAACAGGATAGCTGGGTGACCATGGGTTCTCCGGGGCTCTGCTTCCTTAGGTGTTCCATACAGAAATTCCTCTCTCCTCTGCGTAGCTGACTTCAGAGCTCTACTTAGGTCATTTGGGATCATTAAGAAGCTTTCCTTGTTATTACCCAGGGGAAATGAGCCTCTCTGCCCCCGTAGCATTCTCCTGTTTTTGGACATTCTCTGCTATATTGTTTTATTTGTTTACATATCAATTGGCTTTCAGCTCTGCTTCTACAAGTTTTCAGAGGAAAGCCTGTGTCCCCTTCATCCTTGTAGTGCCTGCTGTATCACAGCCCTTGGCACTTGGGTAGAGTTCACTTATGATACAAACTGAGCTGACCTGAAAGGATTAGGCTGGTGGCGTTAATGGTAAGTTATACACTGGACCATCTGTAATTTTAAATTCAACTCATTGAGGGCATGTAACTATTGGCATGGCCTTTTTACTCCTCAGAACATTGGTTTGAGTGCACTTATTACTACAATTTTGACTATTTTTATTATATTATTCTGCATGAAGGGAAAACAGGAGCAAAGAGACTTGCTGAAATAGTTAAATAACTGCTTATTCATTTAAGGGGACGTATTGCCAGGAAACAAAGCAATGAGAATCATGGTATAACACATTTGAAGTTTAATATTGTGATGGATTTGGGAAGTGTTTCTCAAACACATCTATATTAGAATCTTTTTCTTAGTGCATATTCCTGGGCCCTTGTCCTAGATGTATGCAGTCAGAATCTCTTGGGGTGTGCCTAGCAATCTGTCTTTTAAACAAGTTCCCTAGGTAATTCTAGTGTACACTAAAGTTATAAAATAGTTTTGGTGGGCTTGGGAGTGGAGGAGATGTAGCCCAAGCAGCACCATCAGGTGTGGATTTGTTAGGTGCGGGAGAGTCTGAAATTTCTGCATGGAAATCCTAAGCGAAATGCTTGTTAGCTTTGTGGCCACGAGCAAACAATATCATCAGTCTAAGCCTCTCTTTCCTCTTCTGTGAAGTGGGGATACTAATGTCTTCCTTGTTATAAAGATTGCAACACCTATGTTTCATCTGGACAGAGAAGGCAGTCAGTCAGTGGTAGTTACTATCATCTTTGTAACATCCATCAGAATGACGTGATCCAGGGCTAATGGGCATTTGCCTGTTGCGGGGAAGGAAGAAAAATTCCTTTACAGGACTACGATGAATAAGGATGAGATGTGTAGAATAGGGAGGGATCTAGCTTTTTAGATAACACTCCTAAGACTCTTACAGAGCACTTCTCAAATTATGCTTCCTGCAATTACGTCTTCACCAGAATGATTGCTGTAAAGGCTTCTACTATGGCAGGAAATTAAGGGACATCATTTCTTCTTTTATTTTTATTCATTTTTGTTTTAGAAAACATTTCATCACAGAAAATTTGAAATTTTATATGAAAATAGACGAGTATAATGAACTCCCATATGCCCGTCACTCATGTTCAGTGATTATCATCTCTGTCAATCTTGTCTCAACTATACTCACCCTCTCCCTGAAGGGATTATTTTTGAGCAGATCTCTAACATCATATCCTTCCATCTATAAACATTTTAGTATGTGACTCTACAATAACAGGTTTGCAGGGCAGAAATAGAGACACAGATGTAGAGAACAAACGTATGGACACTAAGGGGGAAGTGGTGGGGAGTGGGTGGTGGTGTGCTGAATTGGGCAATTGGGATTGGCATGTATACACTGATGTGTATAAAACTGATAACTAATAAGGACCTACTGTATAAAAAAAATAAAATTCTAAAATTAAAAAGAAAAAGAGTATAGGCAACCTCCCTTTAGTGATTTACTTGTAATAGAATACAAAGTTTCTTCCTTAAAAAAAACAAAACAAAAAATACCATTATTAATCTAAAATATTAAAAATCTCTTTATTATCATCACATATATGTCAGTGATCGAATTTCTCCAATTGTCTATAGTCTTTTATACTTTTTACATTTTTTTGGTTAGTGTCAGTGTCCAACTAATTAATTGATTAGTTGATGTCTTTTAACTTTTGATAATACGTTATGTTCTTCCTCCATATCATTTTTTTCCCCTTGCAATTTATTTGTTGAAGGATTTTCCACAATCTGGATTTTGCTGATCATATTCTTATGGTGTCATTGCATTGTATTCTGCATTTTCTGGAACTAGCCTCTGAATCTAGAGGCTTCATTGGATTCAGGCTTGATTATTTGGCAAGAATACTTCATAAGCAGTGGAATTTCTTCCATCAGTAGTCATAGAATGTCTAAGATTTTGTTATGTGGATAGCCATTAATAACCATTGTTTAGATCTATTAATTCACTAGGGACAGCGATATCCTAACTTTATCTTGTTTTGTTAATTAATTATCTAAAGTATATCTACAAAATGAGTCTGCAATCATTGACTCTTTGGTTATTCAGATATAGAGTTTATATAGGAGAATCAGTATAAATATTTGATTTTTTCTATTTATTAGTCTCAGAATAATTAGTTGGCTCTTTAGTATTCTACAAAGTTACTAATTTTTTAAAAAATATGAATTCATGGGTTTAAACACTTTTGATATATTTCAATTCATTGTAATTATTATTTATTTTCTAGTTGTGCTATTTTTGGCTAGTGGGAGTCTCTTCAAATTGGCATTTGAGATATTTTAACCCGATACTAGTAGATTTCATAGCTTCCTTGCTTTCTGTTATGACAGAATGCTCCAGGCTTCTTTTGTACATTTTTTTCCTTCAGACCTGAAATCAACTACCTCTCCCAGAAAATTGTACTTAGTGACCATAATCGGGGTGCTGAGGGTGCTCCTTGCTGCCATGCTGGTTATTGTTTCTAGGCCTTTTCAATAAACAGAACTAGAAAGTAAATATTTTGGTGTACCATGATTCTATACTGATTTTTCTGATTCAAATTCAGGACCAAAGGAATTTTTATTTACCTTCTACTGTATTATATCTGTATCTCTTTCTCTCATGCCCCAATCCTGATTCTCAATGACAACTAATAATAATTACTCATTTGTTTTGTCCTATAATATACACAAAATAGTTTTAGAGTAAAATACCAAGACGACCATCAGAAATATAACTGGAAAGAGTCTAAAGTTATTTTTGCAGCCCTTTTGTCCTTAGGGTGTTTCCCATTAGGCTGTAGAGTCAGTGTCTGTGTTTTAAAGTCACTGACTGTTAGGTCTCTGTGTGGTTATATTACCTGATCAAAACACAGATTCCTGTGTTTAATTTTACTTATAATGTTTAGGGTTTTCTTCCTGTATATTAATTTCCTTGGTGATTATGTACAATATTTACATGGTTTAAATTAAATCTTCAAAAGAAGGTATAATCATATGTCCTGCTTCTGTTTCTTTTCCCTCCACACTATTCCCTCTGTCTACTAAAGGAAGCCCATTTTCTGTATTTTCATGGTTTGTCTTTCCAGTTTTCAAATAGAAGATTCATGTACACAAATGCATATATATATATATATTTACATCAGGGTCTCTGAACCTAGATGTGATTGATATTTGGAGCTGGATAATCTTTTGTTGTGGTGGCCAACCTATGTATTAAGAGGATGTTTAGCAGCATCCCTGGACTCTAACCCCTATGCCAGTAGCATCCCCTTGGTTGTGACAATTAAAAATATCTGTAGATATTGTTAAATATACCTTGTGGAGCAAAATCCCATCTGATTGAGAATTACTTGTTTACACATATGTGAACACTCATAAATATGCTTAATTTATTATAGATACATGTCTTCCTCCTGTTTCTTAAAATCACAGCAGCAAATTATACTCAATTTCTCCATCTTACTTTTTTTCTCAACAAAATATATCCTGGAGATTACTCCTGAGTATTATGTAGAGATATTCCCCCCTTCCTTTTCGTGGTTGTATAGTACTCTACTGTCCCATTCCTTCCTATATTTTAGCACTCTCCCAGTTCTTACACACAGGTTATACAGAATGGGTCCATAACCATTTAGGCTATCACACTGAGAAAGTTTCAGGTGCCCAAGTGCTGAGAAGATGTAGACAGCAAACTTTAAAAAACAGAATAATTTATTTTCTTCTTGACCCTACCTATCAACATTTTGTTACGCCGAAAACAAGTTTCACTCTTTCTTTCTTCCTTATCAATGACTTTCCAAAAAGATTTTTCTATTCTTAAAGCGTAAAGTTTTTCAAATTTAAGAGAAGTACATTTCTGGCATTTTAAAAATTATTGTCATTGTTTCATCATTCCTGAACCTGGATCTAGGTATGTCTTTGTCTGCCAATTTGTAAAGGAGCAGATTTGGATCTTTAAGATGCCCAAAGCTTCACTAGTTTTTTGCAGTACCTTTTATTATTTATTTTTTTTTAGTTTCGGAATTTGTAGGACTTCTTATCTCACTGTGCCAAGGAGAGTTCTCTGTCCACTACGGTGGTCCTTAATCCTTGTCACCATGAGAATCAAGGAATTATTCCAATTTACTAAGTGGGATTAAACTGAGGAACTTGGAATACCCAATAATTGTTATCAAATAGCAACTAAAAATGTTGGTTTCCTCTGAAGATCAGCAGGCATAAAAATGCTACAGGGTGTGAGGTGGGATAAGGAGCTCCCTTGATGCAGAAACAATTCTCACAGTGAGGATTGCGAGGCTGGCCCGAACGGAGCCCCCAGCCGGGCCAGAGGAAATTAGCCTTCGGCTTCCACCAGGGAACACACAGAGGAGCCCTGAGCTTGACAGGGATGATGGGCTGACTCTTTTACTGTTTCACAGAAGCCTTAGAGCACAGCAACCTGCACTCACTGACAAATGAGAAGGCCAGGCTCAAATTAATTATTTTGGCCCTGTTATCATAGAGACCAATTCAGTACATTTATTTAAAGCTGAATATTAAAACCTATTTATTTTCTCTTCTAGCTCATAAGCTGATCTCCCTGCCCGTCCTCCCCCCACCCCGCCCCCCATCACGGGTTATGTTATGAGCTGCAACTTCAGGAAATTCTTCATTTCCTTCTGAATACCGCATTCTGCAGTTTGAAAAAGCACAAAAGTATAAAATGTACCCCATTCTGATGTGGTCCCCAGGGGAAAGAATTAGAGCAGGTCTTGTTAAGGGTGTGTGTGTGTGTGCGCGCACGCTGAATTGGCAGAAAGAAGAGCCTGCAATAAAGAACGTGATCTTTGCTGTTTTTACAAGGAAATATTTGAGAAGAATGAGGCATGCCGTCTCAGAAGTTTAGGATGTCATTTTCTCAATGGCCCCCCAAATCATTTCATCTAAACCTTTTCCCATTTAACCAACTAAACTCACCTCTCTGAACAGCTTTTTACAGAATTGAAAATATTTCAACATCTGTTTTTAGAATTATCCCTTGTCTACAAATAATGGGTCAATGATAACACACGTTCAAGAGCAAAATCTAAAATATAACTTTGTATAATGGAAATGTGGGAGAGATTTCTTTGGGCCAGTTAAAATCCCCTCTTGAACAAATATTTGCTCTTCCGTAAGTTTTTCTCTCTTATTTCTCTTTTCCAAGGCTCAAGATGAACTTATCTGTGTACCACTGGTTTTTGCTTGTCTTTAATCATACAAATAGCATCTCTCCCATCCTTCCACCTCCTTACCGCTCCCTCATCCACCTTCATTAGAAGGTTCCCTCTGTTCTCATTTCCTCTTTTACTTCATTGTGAGCAGCTGGGTTATGTGCTTACAAGCAAATTAGCTGTAAAATAAAGCAGCCTTTTTTTCCCTTTTTCTTTTTTTTTTTCCAGGGTGTTGTGGGAGAAAAGGTACTTAGAGAAATTATCTTACAATAAGCAAGTGTGGACGATGATCGAATAAGCAGAAGAAATCAGCCTGTGCGAGAGTTCCCTCACCCTGATGAACCGTAGTGTAGTACATTTCCCTCTTGGGGGTCCTTCTGCATCATTCTGGATGCTTCCTCTCAAGTTCTTTAGCAGAGGCATTTTCCCCTCAGTTCTTGATTTTCACAGACATTCAGCAAATGAAGTCCCAGTTGGAATGTGTGTTCCTTAAAATATTGAAACCCAACTGCAGCCTTCATGTCGTTGGTCTCACTTTTTGTGTACATTTAAAAATGCAACAGCAGTTGTCACAGCCATCCATCAATTTAAAAAGGCAGGCAGCCACCGAAATTGTGTACGGTCCCCAGAGGAAAATTAGTTCTAAAGGTACAGAAAGAAGAATAAGCTGACGGCTTCCCTGGTGGCGCAGTGGTTGAGAGTCCACCTGCTGATGCAGGGGACACGGGTTCCTGCCCTGGTGCGGGAAGATCCCACATGCCGCGGAGCGGCTGGGCCCGGGAGCCATGGCCGCTGAGCCTGCACGTCCGGAGCCTGTGCTCCGCAACGGGAGAGGCCACAACAACAGTGAGAGGCCCGCGTACAGCAAAAAAAAAAAAAAAAAAAAGGATAAGCTGAATGAGAGAGAAGGCATGGTTAAAGCCTTAGTGACTGCTCACAGACATCTGGGATCAAAGTTCCTTCCTCAAGGTGCTGACTGACCACACACAGGAAGACTCTGTGAGGTCAAATAGAGTCCTCTGTGCTTGGTTTGAAGCACACTGACAAGGTGATGCTAATTAGCATCACTTGGCCTCTCCTGGTGACGTTGAAATCTAATATGTTGTCACTTCTCTCTCTAGCCCACTTCACATAGCACAGACCCAACTCAGGATGGGTGAGTGGAAAGGATACTTCCGTATTGGCGTGAGGACGTCCCCTTACACCTTGCTGGACACTCCACCTTTATACTCAGTGATTGTCAAACTTTTTAAAAAAATTAAGCAGCAAAAGGAATTGAGTACCTTGAATCTATTTTATAATTTAAAAATTTATGCAACTATAATTTTAAGCTTTATTTATTTTAAAGGCACTCAAAGAGAATTCAGAGACTGGTTGAACACAAAAGGTTGAAACTGGGAATTAGGGATGACCCTTGCCATGTTACAACAGCCTCATTTCCCAATTTTACCCTCTTTATTTATGAATTTTTTTTGTATTATAGAGTATGGAGATAATTTTGATTCAGACGTTTAAGTAGAGGGATATGGTAAGATTTTTCTTTTTTATTAAATTCACTTTGTAACCTCAAAACATTCTCTACTTCCTAGGAGATGGCCCCAGAAACAGGATTCTCAGATTGGCATAAAACAAGCTAACCTTATAGTACCAGGTTAGTCTGTGGTCTCAAATGTGTTCATATCACTTGAGTGTTTTAAATTATATGTATACATATAGCTGATTCACTTTGTTATACAGCAGAAACTAACACACCATTGTAAAGCAATTATACTCCAGTAAAGATGTTAAAAATAAATAAATAGATAAATTACTGTTTGAGTGGTTAAACATATTTTTAAAATGCAACTCAAATTAAATGTTTGCAGAATCTCTGAAGAACCCTGGCAAACTCTAGAGTAAAGAACGTGGTTTCCAGGGAGATAACGGGCAGCATCAGCAGCATCTTGGGAATTAAGTCACCAAAACTGGTGAGACAGAAGTGCTCATGTGTCCCCCGTTAAGAGCCACAGACACTCTGGAGGGGTGTGGTCCATCTTCTGTTTGGGGATTGATGGAACCACTTTCCTGCTCCAATTTTTGTTAATGGCAGAATTTCTCTAGTTGCTGCTTATGCAAATTAAGGATGGTGGAGACGGGAGCCTGGAAGCCCTTCCTGGGTCTAAGGACCCTAGGGCTACATGGTGAAATGCAGTAGTCATTAGCACACGTGGCTACTTAAATTTAAATCCTCATCCTTAATTAAAATTACGTAAAATTAAAATTTCATTTCTGCAGTCTCACTAGCCACATTTCAAGCACTCAATAGCCACATGTAGCTATTAGATGCTATGTTGGACATCTTTATCATCACAGAAGGTTCTACCTGACAGCGCTGTTCTAGAATGACAGCCACTCATCAGACTGGTGGCTGTTTTGATGTTGCTCTTGAAAATCGTTTATAACCTAACATAGGATCATCTTTGTAGTCAACACAAATATCCCCTATATTGTATTGGAACTATTTAAATGAAAGATAAGATGAGGGGGAAAACATCTGGCAACATTTTCTGATTGCCCACTACAGTCCTCATTCTTAATGGTCCATGATAGGATAAGAGAGAGTAAATTGAGGCTTATATTTGGGAATTCCCTTAAAGGATCATAAAGGGCAAGGAAAGTGATTAAGAGAAAGCACTCTGGTTTCAGGCTGCAGCTTCTGAAACCAATCAGCCACTTACAAGTTATGTCATCTTAGGGAAGTTAACCTCTCTGTGACTCAGTACCCTCTTTCAGGATAATAATAGTACAACCTCATTAGATAATTATGAGAATTAAATGAGATAATGCACAATGCATAATTCCTAGTGAGAATTTGATATATGTTAGCTATTTTTATTACTATCAAAAATGCTCAAATTAGGAATTCTATTATGGAAATCATTCTTTGAATAACAAATTCAAAAATATGAAACATGAGAAAGCTAATAATAATTTTTAAAAAAACCTCCCAGATAAGAGAGTAGAGACAAAAATGTGATCTGTGAGAAAGATGTTTGGTTAGGATTAGGAACCACTGAATATCACAAACTCTTCATTCTTGAGTTGCTTTGATTCATCTCTTTAAAGGCTGGAGGTAGTCTTCAAGTGATGCTTTAAAGAAGAGAATCTTCTGAGCTCTTGCCTAGTTGAGAAAGTCTATAATTGTCCCATATGAACAGCAACTTGGCCATACATTAAATTCATGAGCCCCACATCATTCTTTCAGACCTAGATAAACCTGCAGCATGGTTTTCTGACATTCAGCCTTTGAGAGCAATCTGGCCTAATTTTAGTTCTCCACTGAGGATGTCTTATTTTGAGTTTTCCCAGGATTAAACCCTGAGGCAAGGATTCAAGTACCAGTAGTTTCTTTGGGAAGAGAAGGTAGGCAGAGAGTAGGGAGATAAGACAGGGAAAGAAGGCAGACAATAAAGGGTGCATTATAAACAGCCTGTTATCAAGCCAGATACCACGGTATACATCTTAATCATGCCTGATTAATTCTGGAAGTCGGTGAAAAACACATTTCCCAAAGTTCCATCTCAGAGAAGGAAGCCACGGTGTTTAGTCACCAAGTCATGCCTCTCACTGGTTGAACACAGCTCCTGGGGGTCAGTGATCCCCCAGCATTTGCAGACATCTGTGGGGCCAGCTGGGGATGGCAGGCAAAATGGGTATGTGGTCAGAGAAAGGCCTGATGAAAAGAATCCTAGGAGTTGGAAGTCAGTCTGTCTACACTGAAGAGGTAAAGATGAGAGCATATGTGCACAGAGAGTAACCTCTTTCTTCTGCAGGGATGCTTGATGCTTGAATGATTAATTGATTGTAATTCTACTTTTTCTTTCTGTTCTTTTCTGTCCCTTTCACTTTCTCTGGATCTCATTTTCTCCTAGTCTCTCTCTGTCTCTTATTATCCATCTCGCTTACCGTTTTTCTTTCTCTGATGCTCTATCACTCTTTAATTTTTACCTGGATTAGCCCATTTAGCATGAAAACTTAGTCCTGAAAACTTTTCCTTAATTTTATCTTTGCTTATTTCTTTGGGCCTGGTGTTTTCTCTCATTTTTCTGAAGTAGTTGTATTCCTAAATTCTAGTTGTGTTCTGCCCTGTGCATTATATTAACTCTTATTATTTTTATCTTTGTCTTTTTTCTTTGCATTAAGAACTAATTTTCTGGTTTGTCCTCCACATTACCAACTTTATTTTTTAGTGTCAGATCTGCTGTTCACTGTTTCTAAATTAGATTTTATTTTGACATTGCAAACTTAGTTTTCTTACATTTCTTTTTTTTATAGTATTCAGTTCAATTTTGATGTCAATCTATTCCATATTTCTGCTGCTATATCACAAACACCATGACTTTTCCAGTTCTACTGAAAATATTGAAGAGTTTTCTTAAAATTTCTTATTGTCCTTACAGTAAATTATTTTCACATTTTCTTAGTCTCTAGGATAATGTCCATTTCTTTTAATCTTTGGTACTTTCAATTGTCTGGATATATAATTTTTCTTTTTACTTAGACTCCAAGAAGGCCAAATCAGCCCAGACTGACTATTTGCCAAATAAATAGAGTGTGTGGATTTTCCTCTGAGTCTATTTGTCGTCCACTGTTGGTTGAAATCTAAGTAGGAGGGCAGGTGGCTGTTCACAGTTCTCAGCCTTGGCTCCACTGTTGAGCTGGTCTTCATCTAGTGGGGCTTTGCTGGGCCAGAGAGAACTTCCCTTACTTTCTTGTACTCAGAACTCATAAAGTAGAGGAAAACCTAGACTTGCAAGTGCATGCTGAAACCAAAGCTCTTGTGTTCCCCCGCATTGTCTGTATTCCTTTACTTGTAGGGGCTGTGCTTTTCACAGTGCCATTTGCATCATGAATTCCACGGACTTTCTTGTATATATTTTTTAAATTTTTGTCTCTATATGGATGTAGAAGTATGAAGAATGATAAGAATGACTGCATCATATATAGCAATTACAAATCCAATTTTAGAGCTAGACTGCCATTTATTAGCCATAAGACTTAATTTTTCTGTGCCTCTGTTTCCTCTACTTTGTAATGGGAGTAATAATGACATACCTACTTCATTGGATTGTTGTGGGTATTAAATTCATTAACATTGATGAAGTGCTTGGCAGAGTGCCTGCCACATAGTAACTACTCAATAAATGTTAGCTCGATAAATTTTTATCTCGCAAACATCACGTGTGCAATGAGAGAAATGGCCACCATGTGTTTTTTTTATGCTTCTAGTAGCAATTATTCTGAGATTATGTTTTTACTCTTTATTTATTTTTTAAATATCTTTGTTGGAGTCTAATTGCTTCACAATGGTGTGTTAGTTTCTGCTTTATAACAAAGTGAATCAGTTATACATATACATAAGTTCCCATATCTCTTCCCTCTTATGTCTCCCTCCCTCCCAACCTCCCTATCCCACCCCTCTAGGTGGTCACAAACCACTGAGCTGATCACCCTGTGCTATGCAGCTGCTTCCCACTACCTATCTATTTTACGTTTTGTAGTGTATATATGTCCATGCCACTCTCTCACTTAGTCACAGCTTACCCTTCCCCCTCCCCATATCCTCAAGTCCATTCTCTAGTAGGTCTGTGTCTTTATTCCCGTCTTACCCCTACGTTCTTCATGACCTTTTTTTTTTTCTTTTTCTTAGATTCCATATATATGTGTTAGCATATGGTATTTGTTTTTCTCTTTCTGACTTACTTCACTCTGTATGACAGACTCTAGGTCCATCCACCTCACTACAGATATCTCAATTTCGTTTCTTTCTATGGCTGAGTAATATTCCATTGTATATATGTGCCACATCTTTATCCATTCATCCGATGATAGACACTTAGGTTGCTTCCATGCCCTGGGTATTATAAATAGAGCTGCAATGAATATTTTGGTACATGACTCTTTTTGAATTATGGTTTTCTCAGGGTATATGCTCAGTTCTTCTCTGATTGCTGTGGCTAAAACTTCCAAAACTATGTTGAATAATAGTGGTGAGAGTGGGAAGCCTTGTCTTGTTCCTGATCTTAGTGGAAATGTTTTCAGTTTTTCACCATTGAGGACGATGTTGGCTGTCAGTTTGTCATATATGGCATTTATTATATTGAGGAAAGTTCCCTCTATGCCTACTTTCTGCAGGGTTTTTATCATAAATGGGTGTTGAATTTTGTTGAAAGCTTTCTCTGCATCTATTGAGATGATCATATGGTTTTTCTCCTTCAATTTGTTAATATGGTGTATCACATTGATTGATTTGCATATATTGAAGAATCCTTGCATTCCTGGAATAAACCCCACTTGATCATGGTGTATGATCCTTTTAATGTGCTGTTGGATTCTGTTTGCTAGTATTTTGTTGAGGATTTTTGCATCTGTGTTCATCAGTGATACTGGCCTATAGTTTTCTTTCTTTGTGACATCATTGTCTGGTTTTGGTATCAGGGTGATGGTGGCCTCGTGGAATGAGTTTGGGAGTGTTCCTCCCTCTGCTATATTTTGGAAGAGTTTGAGAAGGATAGGTGTTAGCTCTTCTCTAAATGTTTGGTAGAATTCTCCTGTGAAGCCATCTGGTCCTGGGCTTTTGTTTTTTGGAAGATTTTTAATCACAGTTTCAATTTCAGTTCTTGTGATTGGTCTGTTTATATTTTCTATTTCTTCCTGGTTCAATCTTGGCAGGTTGTGCATTTCTAAGAATTGTCCATTTCTTCCAGGTTGTCCATTTTATTGGCATAGAGTTGTTTGTAGTTGTTGATCGTGAGAGCACGATCCTTTGTATTTCTGCAGTGTCAGTTGTTACTTCTCCTTTTTCGTTTCTAATTCTATTGATTTGAGTCTTCTCCCTTTTTTTCTTGATGAGTCTGGCTAATGGTTTATCAATTTTGTTTATCTTCTCAAAAGACCAGCTTTTAGTTTTATTGATCTTTGCTATCATTTCCTTCATTACTTTTTCATTTATTTCTGATCTGATCTTTAAGATTTCTTTCCTTCTGCTAACTTTGGGGGTTTTTTTTAATATTATTTATTTATTTTTTTTTTGGCTGTACCCGGGCCTCTCACTGTTGTGGCTTACTCCCACTGCGGAGCACAGGCTCCGGACACGCAGGTTCAGCAGCCACGGCTCACGGGCCCAGCCGCTCCGCGGCATGTGGGATCCTCCCGGACCGGCGCACAAACCCGTGTCCCCTGCATCAGCAGGCGGACTCCCAACCACTGCGCCACCAGGGAAGCCCCTAACGTTGGGTTTTTTTTTTGGTCTTCTTTCTCTAATTGCTTTAGGTGCAAGGTTAGGTTGTTTATTTGAGATGTTTCCTGTTTCTTAAGGTAGGGTTGTATTGCTATAAACTTCCCTCTTAGAGCTGCTTTTGCTGCATACCATAGGTTTTGGGTCATGGTGATTTCATTGTCATTTGTTTCTAGGTATTTTTTGAATTTCTCTTTGATTCCCTCAGTGATCTCTTGGTTATTAAGTAGTGTATTGTTTAGCCTCCATGTGTTTGTATTTTTTACAGATCTTTTCCTGTAATTGATATCTAGTCTCATAGCGTTGTGGTTGGAAAAGATACTCGCTACGATTTAAATTTTCTTAAATTTAACAAGGCTTGATTTGTGATCAAAGATATGACCTTTCCTGGAGAATGTTCCATGAGCACTTGAGAAAAATGTGTATTCTTTTGTTTTTGGATGAAATGTCCTATAAATATCAATTAAGTCCATCTTGCTTAATGTATCATTTAAAGCTTCTGTTTCCTTATTTATTTTCATTTTGGATGATCTGTCCATTGGTGAAAGTGGGGTGTTAAAGTCCCCTACTATGATTGTGTTACTGTCTATTTCCCCTTTTATGGCTGCTAGTGTTTGCCTTATGTATTGAGGTGTTCCTATGTTGGGTGCATATATATTTACAATTGTTATATCTTCTTCTTGGATGGATCCCTTGATCATTATGTAGTGGCCTTCTTTGTCTCTTGTAATAGTCTTTATTTTAAAGTCTCTTTTGTCTGATATGAGAATTGCTACTCCAGCTTTCTTTTGATTTCCATTTGCATGCAATATCATTTTCCATCCCCTCATTTTCAGTCTGTATGTGTCTCTAGGTCTGAAGTGGGTCTCTTGTAGACAGCATATATATGGGTCTTGTTTTTGTATCCATTCAGCCAGTCTATGTCTTTTGGTGGGAGCATTTGATCCATTTACATTTAAGGTAATTATCAATATGTATGTTCCTATTCCCATTTTCTTAATTGTTTTGGGTTTGTTATTGTAGATCTTTTCCTTCTCTTGTGTTTCTTGCCTAGAGAAGTTCCCTGAGCATTTGTTGTAAAGCTGGTTAGGTGGTGCTGAACTCCTTCAGCTTTTTCTTGTCTGTAAAGGTTTCAATTTCTCCACCAAATCTGAATGAGATTCTTGCTGGGTAGAGTAATCTTGGTTGTAGGTTTTTCTCCTTCATCATTTTAAATATGTTCTGCCATTCCTTTCTGGCTTGCAGCGTTTCTGCTGAAAGATCAGCTGTTAACCTTATGGGGATTCCCTTGTGTGTTATTTGTTGTTTTTCCCTTGCTGCTTTTAATATGTTTTCTTTGTATTTAATTTTTGATAGCTTGATTAATATATGTCTTGGTGTTTTTCTCCTTGGATTTATCCTGTATGGGACTCTCTGTGCTTCCTGGACTTGATTAACTATTTCCTTTCCCATATTAGAGAAGTTTTCAACTATAATCTCTTCAAATATTTTCTCAGTTCCTTTCTTTTCCTCTTATTCTTCTGGGACCCCTATAATTTGAACGTTGGTGCGTTTAATGTTGTCCCAGAGGTCTCTGAGACTGTCCTCAGTTTTTTCATTCTTTTTTCTTTATTCTGCTCTGCAGTAGTTAATTCCACTATTTTATCTTCCAGGTCACTTATCTATTCTTCTGCCTCAGTTATTCTGCTATTGATCCCTTCTAGAGTATTTTTCATTTCATTTATTGTGTTGTTCATCGTTGCTTGTTTCCTCTTTAGTTCTTCTAGGTCCTTGTTAAATGTTTCTTGCATTTTCTCTATTCTATTTCCAAGATTTTGGATCATCTTTACTATCATTATTCTGAATTCTTTTTCAGGTAGACTGCCTATTTCCTCTTCATTTGTTAGGTCTGGTGGGTTTTTACCTTGCTCCTTCATCTGCTGTGTGTTTTTCTGTCTTCTCATTTTGCTTATCTTACTGTGTTTGGGGTCTCCTTTCTGCAGGCTGCAGGTTCGTAGTTCCCATTGTTTTTGGTGTCTGTCCCCAGTGGCTAAGGTTGGTTCAGTGGGTTGTGCAGGTTTCCTGGTGGAGGGGACTAGTGCCTGTGTTCTGGTGGATGAGGCTGGATCTTGTCTTTCTGGTGGGCAGGTGCACGTCTGGTGGTGTGTTTTGGGGTGTCTGTGGCCTTATTATGATTTTAGGCAGCTTCTCTGCTAATGGATGGGGCTGTGTTCCTGTCTTGCTAGTTGTTTGGCATAGGGTGTCCAGCACTGTAGCTTGCTGGTCGTTGAGTGAAGCTGGGTCTTGGTGTTGAGATGGAGATCTCTGGGAGATTTTCGCCATTTGATATTATGTGGAGCTGGGAGGTCTCTTGTGGACCAGTGTCCTGAAGTTGGCTGTCCCACCTCAGAGGCACAGCACTGACTCCTGGCTGCAGCACCAAGAGCCTTTCATCCACACGGTTCAGAATAAAAGGGAGAAAAAATGAAAGAAAGAAAGAGGATAAAATAAAATAAAGATAAAATAAAATAACGTTATTAAAATAAAAAATAATTATTAAGAAAAAAAAATTTTTTTAAGTAAAAAAACCCAAAGAAACAAAAAGAAACGGAGGACAGAAGAGCCCTAGGACAAATGGTGAAAGCAAAGCTCTACAGACAAAATCTCACACAGAAGCATATACATACACACTCACAAAGAGAGGAAAAGGGGAAAAAATAATATATCTTGCTCTCAAAGTCCACCTCCTCAATATGGGATGAATCATTGTCTATTCAGGTATTCCACACATGTAGAGTACATCAAGTTGATTGTGGAGATTTAATCCGCTGCTCCTGAGGCTGCTGGGAGAGATTTCCCTTTCTCATTTTTGTTCGCACAGCTCCCGGGGTTCAGCTTTGACTTTGGCCCTGCCTCTGCGTGTAGGTTGCCTGAGGGCATCTGTTCTTCGCTCAGCCAGGACCGCGTTAAAGGAGCCGCTGATTCGGCGGCTCCGGCTCACTCAGGCCTGGGGGGAGGGAGGGGTACAGAGGCGGGGCGAGCCTGCGGCGGCGGAGGCCGGCGTGACGTTGCAGCAGCCTGAGGCGCGCCGTGCGTTCTCCCGGGGAAGTTGTCCCTGGGTCACAGGACCCTGGCAGTGGCGGGCTGCACAGGCTCCTGGGAGGGAGGTGTGCATAGTGACCTGTGCTTGCACACAGGCTTCTTGGTGGCGGCAGCAGCAGCCTTAGCGTCTCATGCCCGTCTCTGGGGTCCGCGCTGTTAGCCGCGGCTCGCGCCCGTCTCTGGAGCTCCTTTAAGTGGCGCTCTTAATCCCCTCTCCTCGCGCACCAGGAAACAAAGAGGGAACAAAAAGTCTCTTGCCTCTTCGGCAGTTTCAGACCTTCTTCCGGACTCCCTCCCGGCTAGCCGTGGCGCACTAACCCCCGCAGGCTGTGTTCACGCCGCCAACCCCACTCCTCTCCCTGCGCTCCGACCGAAGCCCGAGTCTCAGCTCCCAGCCCCGCCCTCCCCGGCGGGGGAGCAGAAAAGCCTCTCGGCCTGGTGAGTGCCGGTCGGCCCACCCTGTTTTTTGAGAGGATAGAAGTGACGGAGAAGATATTGGGAGAAAAGCGAAGAATTTTCTGATCTACTTTTGGCTGGATGAGGCTGCTCTAGTTCCTGAGACAAAGAATGGTAGGTCACTAATGTTTTTTTTACATGCAGTTCCATCAGCCTTGTACTTAGTAGAAATCCATACTTAGTGGAATTAGAATTCTGACCACAGGTTATCTGCTGAACTTAGTTTTTGGTTTTGTGGTGAGTTTTCCTCTTTTATGTGTTTATGTGTATTTTAGTGGGATATTAGGAGAAATCGCATTAGATGGCTAAACAGATGCCATTTCTAATTGGAATGATGTAGTTTTTATCTGCTGAGCTAGAAAATTGCTCATATCCTGCCTTGTTTCAAGTAACAGAGGAGTAGCAGTGGGAGGCACAGAGTGGCCTAAGTACAGCCCTTATCTATCTGGTGTGGGAGGAAAGGGAGCCCACTCTTCAGTTTGGGATTGTGTGATGTCGACTGTCTGGCCACATGGGGAATGGGATGCGGATGTTAACACAAGTTCAGTTGGATACTGGTGTTATGCCATGATTCCATTTAGGAAAAGGGGGAGCTATTCTTTGACTGATTTATGAAGTATTTAGGAGAGTGTCTGGCAGATAGGAAGCGCTATAAGTGTTTTTGAATCAAACAACCCTATGAGGTAGGTACTATTATTATACCCATTTTATAGATGAGGAAACTGAGGTTATGTAATTTGCCTAAGGTCACACATTTAATAGAAGGTAGAGCCTGGGTCCAACTCCAGGCAGCTTTGTTCAAGATCTCCCATTCTTAACCACTTGTCAATTGCCGTACTTGAAAATCATTTGGGATTCTGCCATGGGCCTCGTTGAGACCGCATTACTCATCCCAAGATGGAAAACAAATCAGCAGAATTGCTTTTGTTCCCATCAAACGAGGTTTATTAGAAAATGTTCTCAAGTCTTAATGCTGCCGTTGAGAGTGTCATCTTTTAAACCAGAAACACCAATTTTCCATCTCTCCCCAGGCATAACTGAAGTTCTCTGGAGCAGAATAAAAGGTAAATATGCCATGAACTCTTTTGGCAAGGTTCATGAGGTATATGATACATATACAAACATGTACATACATATACATATATATATTCCTTAATATATCTGTGGATGCCTTTCTTCTTTAGGCACCATTGTATTCTGAGCACCTTGAATCAGTGTTTTGACTTGGTAGAGATTTTATGTGTGGAATTTAACCGAGCCTTAGCCACTCTCTCTTCCACTTATGAAGTGTAGCTGCATCACCATTTCATGCTTATGTAGGTAAAATATCAACACAGGTCAGAGGGATCTACCTATGGAGACATCTGCTCCCTGAAGCCCCATGAGTCATCGCCGGGCCATGAAGTGAGTGGGAGAAACATTTGCTCAGCACATAGACTCTGACTGCTGTGCAGGCAGAACCAGGCCACTGGGAGAGAGGGAGCAGCCCAGCGACAACCGGGCTGCAGGCGGCCAGAGGCAGTGTTCTAGCAAACAGCGTCTCGTCTCTCCCCTACTCCTTCCCTAATAGGAGTGGATCCATGCTGCGATAGGTGAGATAGCACACAGGCAGATTGTCCACCAGATGGTACAATCTTCTATTTAAGAAATATTTGAAAGGGCAACAAAATACAGCAGAAACCATCCGACAGTCCACATGGCTAATGCAAAATTAGCCAAAATGATGGCAGCGGCAGTAATGGGGGTGTTGTGAGGTGAGATGTAGGCAAGGCTAAGGGGAGACAAGCATGGTGATGTCTGGTGGGGCAGGTGTCCATAGAGTTTGAGATGCTTCTCCATCATTGCACTGTGGGGCTTTGATGTGCTTCTCTGAACCCCGATTTGTAGCCTGGGTTTGAGAACTGCCATGGTCAACGGTGATGGGCACAGCTGTGGTGATCCAGCCCAGCCTGTGTCTCATGACCTGGGGAGATCGCTTGTGTTCTCATTCTGGGTGCAGTGGAACTTTGGTGTCATTACTAGTCTGTGGCTCTTTTCTCATTTCTGTATCTCTGTCAAATGGCCTTTCCTTGATGTCATTCCATTGTGGCACTATTAATACAAAACTCTACACATCGTCATAAGCATTATCATGGCTATTAATTGAGCTTTTGTTTTGCTCCAAGTGGTGAGCTAAACATTCCACCTAATAATAGTTAATATACGTTGAGTGGTCACTATATACCAGGGACTGGTTGGAGTGATTTACATATATTGTCTCATTTAATGCCTACAACAAATGAAATAAGTACTATTATTTTAATTTTACACATGGAAAAGGGAGGCCTGGAGATCTTAAATTATTTTCCCAAGGCTACATGGTTATTAAGAGGAGGAATTTGTCTACTCCAGAGTCAATGCTTTTAAATGCTGGGCTCTACTGCCTCTGATATGTACATTTTCTTTTTTCATCCTTATGACCGTCCTATAAAGATGTTGTCATCATTCCTAAAACAGAGAGAGTTAAAGGAATTCCCTGGGGTCACAGGTCTCAGAGTCAAATCTCTGTTGTTGTTGTTGTTGTTTTTCTCTAGTTTTACTGAGAAATAATTGACATAAATCACTGTATAAGTATAAAGTGTATAGCATGTTGGTTTGATCGACATATATTGTAAAATGATTGCCATAATAGGTTTAGTTAACATCTATTATCTCAGAGAGATACAGTAAAAAGAAAAAATATTTTCCTTGTGATGAGATCTCTAAGGATCTAATAATCTCTTAACAACTTTCCTGTACAACATACAGCAGAATTACCTATAGTTATCGTGGTGTACATCCTTAGTACTTATTTATCTTACGCTTGGAAATTTGTGCCTTTTGACCACCTTGCTCCCATTCTTCCTCCCTTGCCTCTCGTAATCGGATCTCTTTTTTTGTGAGTTTTGTTTTTTTTAGATTCCATATATAAGTGAGACCATACAGTATTCATCTTTCTTGGTCAAGTTTGTCTTACTTCACAGCTCGCGACTGGCCCCCAGGCTAGACCCTCTCCCCTCCGCCAGCTTCTCTAACTCCCCCTCTTTCTCTGCACCGGCTTCCTCAGCAGCCATGCTTGAAACTCTGAGATGTATTGACTGTATTTTGTTACTTATCAAGTCTTATTTCTTCTTCTTTCAGGGCATCCCCTTTCTCATTCCTTTCTTCTCCATCTCCATTGTTACGACACAGTCCAGACAAGGTTTCTTGGCCCTCACAGTGGTAGTAAAAGGTTTTCCACTGGTTGTTGGTTTGCACACAACAAATGGTGTGTCGCTCCATATTGTGCCGTGACTTCTAGGCACGAGCCTCAGAGACACGCTCTGCCATCCTATATTCAAGAGGTAGCTGAACGATAGGATGGCTTTCGCTACTAACTTGTCCCTAAAACTACAAAAGAAGAGATTTCTGTGTGTCTCTGTGTGTACATACATTCACCACAGCCTAAAAATGTAAAACTTTGGGCATGTTTTCCATTAAAATGTATAAATCCATTTATATGTCAATACATTTAAAAGGATGACATTATGAGTAGAGATAACTGTCATCATTTTTGTACTGGGCTCCCAGAAGAGAGCTGTTGTCTCATAGGGGCAGGCCATCTTTTTGTTGAACGCTTTGTGTTGACCTTCATAGAGGGGATGTTGGGAGTTTGGATGGGTTTTTTTGTTGTTGTCGTTTTTGGTTTTTTTTGCGGTACGCGGGCCTCTCACTGTTGTGGCCTCTCCCGTTGCGGAGCACAGGCCCCGGACGCGCAGGCTCAGTGGCCATGGCTCACAGGCCCAGCCGCTCTGCGGCATGTGGGATCCTCCCGGACCGGGGCACGAACCCACGTCCCCTGCATCGGCAGGTGGACTCCCAACCACTGCGCCACCAGGGGAGCCCTGGATGTTTAATTCTTGGGATTCAGTAAGGTGTCATTATTCACAGATGTCTTCCTGGGAATTACAACAGATGATGGAACAGAAATGGGATTGACTAACCCATGGACCTTGTATCATAAGAGCAGAAAGAAATAAAAACCCCTGTGTTTTCCATTCCCCCCGAGGGCTCGGTCTGTTCTCAGGCCTGCGCCTCTTTCTGTTTTCTTCTCTGGAGGGTTCCAGTATCCAGCATCTCTGTGTTAATTAACTCAGCGTGTGGCATAGAAAGGACTGACAGCATATAGCTGATGTTTTGGATATGCACACAGTTTAAGGATTAGCTCCATTCCAAAGGACGACTTAATGTTGCCACAGTACAGTTGTTACTTGTTGATCCGAGGCAAACTTCGAGTTCTGGGCAAACTTCCTTCTGTCACCATCATGCACGTGGACCTCCACTCCTCTCTCTCAGGCTTTAGATGTTCAGGCAAAGCAAATCAATTTTGCTATTTTGATTCAACCTAAATAAAGTCAGGATGGAGTCTAAAAAAATGGTACTGATGAACCTAGGGGCAGTGCAGGAATAAAGACACAGACGTAGAGAACGGACTTGAGGACACAGAGGGGGAAGGGAAAGCTGGGACGAAGTGAGAGAGTGGCGTTGACATATATACACTAGCAAATGTAAAACAGATAGCCAGTGGGTAGCAGCTGCATAGCACAGGGAGATCAGCTCGGTGCTTTGTGACCACCTAGAGGGGTGGGATAGGGAGGGTGGGAGGGAGACGCAAGAGGGAGGAGACATGGGGATATATGTATATGTATAGCTGATTCACTGTGTTATACAGCACAACGTAACACAACACTGTAAAGCAATTATACTCCAATGAAGATGTTTAAATAAAAAACAAAAATAGAAAACATACATTTAGGACTTCAAATTTTGACCCAATCTCATGGCCATTACCTGACCAAATATATGAGTTAACTTATTTGAAGTAACTCAAATAAAATAATTACCTATTCATAAAGAAAAATAAAAGCAGGAAGATGCATCCTACAATTGCCAATAAAAACCAACACTGTCCCCACCCGCCCCACCAGTGCACTGAGTTATCTGTGCCATTGCTTGTTTCTTCCACTATGGGGAATTCATACAATATGTTAAAAGCATATATAATATAGAAAATAAACTTACAGTGCAGTTTCACATATAAGGTACCCCCAAAGCCAAATTCCTTTGGCTAGGTGTGTGGTAAGAAACCAGCATGGTATGGAAATCCTGTGGCTTGATTTCTGGCATTTTTAAGCGTCGAGTAATGCAAAGTTTGCAAAATGGCAGCCCCCAGGCCACATCTGGCCTCTTGACATGCTTAAGTTGGCTTTGTCTGGTGTTCTTAAAAAGTTGTAATTGAAAGTATGGGGAGTTTTTGTTTTTAATTTGAATTTCTGGGTGTTCTTGCTCTAGGTTTGTGTTTGCTCATGGCAATAATTGATAGAAGCTCAGCACCACTGTCCCTCTAGGGAATGGGCGACACGTAACAAGGTGCCAAATTCAACTCAAGTGCATGAAGTTTGAAATTTCAATTCCTAAACCCCAGAGTTTGCTTTCTTGTTGTTCTGCCAACCCTGTTTGCTACATCTCCCACTTACTTCCTGATGGTTTCTTGTCAATTTTGCTCAAGGTAGGCTGTGAAATAGGACAAACTGGGTGGATTTGTTCAGGGTTCCTCTTAGACTCACTTTTTATTTAACTTTTACAAAGTGGACTCTTCACTAACATTGACTAAATGCCCAGAAATCACCTGGTGAGCTCCTTTTAAAAAATCAAAACAAGCAAGCAGACATAAAATATGTGGAAAGGCTGACATATTTAGCCATTTGGCATGGCATTTAAAAATGGATATAGCAACATTTTTAATGTACTCTTTCAAATGTCATGACAGCTGTCCAACTTTGTAATTTTAAAATATATTTTATGTTATCACATACATTTGCTCTACACTTTATCAAATATATGACTAATACGGGAAAACAAATATGTTTGCCACCCGGCTGACTCATGATCCTTGTTGGAAACTCTTTGAAGGATCCACAAAAAGCCCCTTGTGACAGAAAAAAGGGGCCCCTATGCTAGCATTTTTTTTTTTTTTTCTCCAGAGAATTTGTTCAGGGATCAGTTTTGTTTCCCCTTGGGATGGAAGGCACATATCACATATGTACCATAGAATCACCAGACCCAAATAAAGAAGATGTTTCTTATCTTAAAGACCTCGGGATGCTCTTTTATTTTATTTTTTAAAAATCTCCCCAGTTTTATTGAGATATAATTGTCATATAACATTGTGTAAGTTTAAGGAGTACATGATGATAGGGTATACCTATATATTAGTTTAAGGTGTACATGATGTTAGGGTATATCTATATATTGCAAAATGATTACCACATTTAGGCCAGTTAACACATCCGTCTCCTTACATGGTTACTGTTTTGTGTGTGTGTGTAAAATATGTTTTCCAATTTACCCTCTTAGCACCTTGCAAGTATGCGCTACAGTATTGTTAACTATAATCATCGTGTTATAATTAGATCCCCAAAACTTATTCATCTTCTAACTGGAAATTTGTACCCTTTGACCACCTTCACTCACGGGGATGCTTCTTTAAATCATTCATTTATACAGGTACTCATTCACTCATTGATTCATTCACTCAATGAATATTTATAGAACAATTACATCTATGTGACACCTATTATTATGTTGTGATGGGCTTAAATACCTGAACCAAAATTCCTGTTTTTTTAAGGAGTGCTTTTAGTTTGCTAGGGCTGCCGTAACAAAGTACCACAGATTGGGTGGCTGAAAAAAACAGAAATTTATTTCTTCACAGTTATGGAGCCCAGAAGTCTGATGTTAAGGTGTCAGCAGGGTTGGTTCCTTCCGAGGACAGTGAGAGAGAATCCATCCTAGGCCTCTCTCCTCGGCTCATACACGGCTGTGTCCTCCCTGTGTCTTTGTACCGTCTTCCCTCTGTGTGTGTCTGTATCCAAATTTCCTCTTCTTATAAGGACACCAGTCACATTGGATTAGGGCTCACCTTAATGACCTCTGTAAAGGCCCTGTCTCCAAATATACTCATACTCTGAGGTACTGGGAGTTAAGATGTCAACATGAACTTCTTGTGGGTAGGGACACAATTCAGCCCATAACAGGAGCTTATAACTGTTTCTATACTATAAATTAGAATACTTCTGTTCTGCTCATTGGTCCTGCTGCTTCTACTAGCAAAGGAACATCTATTTCACTGTCACTAGTGCCCCTCCCCGACCCTGTTCATTTATTCCTAAACTATGCTGGTCTAGATCATTTCAGAAGCTAGTAAGGTGATGATAAACAGAGCTGACTCCGGAGACACAAAACTCCAGAAACTGGACATGGAATGGAGATGCAGGCTAAAGGGTCCAGATTTCAGATGCACCAGTGTGAAACGTGGAGGGTCAGCTAGCGGCCCTAAAAAGTTCTCCTTGCCATTTCTAGTAGAATAACGTGCCATGAAATGTGGGTGAATAGATAAGGGAGAGCCAGTCAGGATAAGCCAGAGAGGAAAGTTCTGGAAAGTTGAACATAAAGGTAATACAAAGCCTGGAACATGAATCACATAACTCTTCCTGCGTGAGGACAAAGGGAGAAAGGACCAGTGAGAAGAGAGAGAGCCGGGACTACAGGTGGATTCAGGGGACTGTGCCATGAGGCGTGGGTGGAGGACACCCTGATGAAAGGCCTGGGCTGACATGCTTAGACCAGATCAGCCGGAGCCCAGGAAGGAGCCTGAGGGGAACTGGCTCTGGGGCAGAACTGTGAGGTGGAGGCATCTTCTTCATTCTACCCTTTCCCCAAACCTCTTACTCTCTTGGCCTTTTCTCTCCAGCGTCTTCTCTGCTTCACTTTTCTGGGGTCTAAGCTGACACAGGGTAAAGTGAGAGCAGAGAAAAGTCTTCATCTCTCTCAAGAGCATGTGAATTTTATTATGAAACTCCCGGAGGTTAAAATGCTTCCAAATGCAAAGGAATAAATGATAGGCACTGGAGTTCATGTTTGTCCAGGGGTTCCTTCCCAGCATACTCTCAAATCACATCACGGATTGAACCATTTCACGTTCATTGAACTGGACCCTTCTCTCTAACAGCATTTCTCAAACTTTAATATATGTGTTCATCACTGGGATCTTGTCAAAATGCAGATTCCCATTCAGAGGGTCTGGGGTGGGTCCAGGCTGGTCCATGAACCACGTTTCAAGTAGCGCGAGCCTATAGGATGATGGTGCCCAAGGAACCTCGTTCGGTCATTTGGGACCTCAAGGCTCAGTGGGATTCCCAGGTTAAGAAGTAAAGATACCCGTTTTGGCTACAACCATCACCTTAACTTTCACTTGCCCCATATTCATTAGCAAGGGTTAGATTAGAAGGAAAAGAAAAATAACAATAGCATTCTTAATTGGATCCCTGGAAGAGATACTGCATTTCCACTGATTAAGGCAATTAAAGGTGCAGACGCTGCTGCTCAGAGGCTGACATCTTCAGGTGTCTCATAACCAAAATTAATACCGCTGCTAGCTCTGCCACCTAGTCAAGCTGTAAAGTAAATTAATTACTGCAACCAAACTAATAATAACAGTGCAGGCAGAGTTGTAGCAATCTTGTGGCTTACCATTGGAGGCTGAGCAGGGACTTTTGCCTCTCTGCTACCCATGAGCGCAGCCCAGCAATTGCTGACTGTACCATTTCTATTGTATGGTTTATGCTAAATATGCATATCTTAATTGCATTAGTCAAAATAATTAGCTAATATGTTTTTGCATAATGACGAGGTAAGCAAATATCACCATAGCTCAGTGGTTCATGCATGAGTAACTTTGGAAAATTAATAGACTCCCAATTTCCTAATTATCTGTCTTTTATTCCATGCTCAAACAAAGAAGTGCTACCACACACTCCTGAGCACCATGTAATTTAGTTTGCACCTTGAAAAATTTAAAGCACCTGTGTTTGTTTTCTTCCCCTTTTGCAGGAAAGGGATATAAAGAAAAATCCAGTTCCCTTCCTCTATTGGCCTTAAATTGAAATGTAAAGGAAGCTGTGGATCAATACATTTTAATTTCTACGTGCAAGTGGGACCTTGGATGACAAGGCATTTTTAGTGCATCAGAAATTTGTTATAAAGTTGAAATGATCAAAATTCTTTCCAAAGTGACAGTGTGCAGCAGGTGCCTGGATGCATGTGGCATTTCTTCCCATGTCCTGTTTGCTGATGGCTTCCCGGCTTAGCTTAGCTGTTCCCCATTTCTTCACACCTACGTGGCAATGGTGCCTTTCTTGCTGCTGAACATAACCGTCTTTACTGAGGACGGTATGGTTACTGAAAGCAAAGCTTGCTGTTTTGATTAAAATGCTGGGTGACCCACAGCTCAATTCCTTTGGGTTCTATCAAATCTCTTTGGGCTTATGATGATGAACCAGGCTAGTACGCTGCGCTACCCTACAGAGCATCCTGATTTAACAGAACCTGGCCATTCCTGCTAAAGGTGTCAGATCTTCCTCACTCTTCATGAGGAAGCATATCCTTAGCCTACTAATCTAATGCAGGAAGAGAACAGAAATCTGCCTGGGACTTCCCTGGTGGTCCAGTGGTAAAGAATCCACCTTACAATGCAGGGGACGTGGGTTCGATCCCTGGTCAGGGCAACTAAGCCCATGCGCCACGACTACTGAGCTCCCGCGCCTCAACTAGAGAGCCTGTGTGCCGCAGACTACAGAGCCCATGTGCCCTGGAGCCTGCACATCACAACTAGAGAGATAAAAACCCGCACTCTACAACTAGAGAGAAGCCAGTGCGCCACAACAAAAGATCTCGCATGCCTCAACGAAGATCTGCGTGCCGCAACTAAGACCGGACACAGTCAAAAATAAATTAAATAAATAATAAAATAAATCTTTGGGACTTGTGACGCAGTGGTTAAAACTCTACCTGTCAATGCAGGGGACGTGGGTTCGGGCCCTGGTCCGGGAAGATCCCACATGCCGCGGAGCAACTAAACCCGTGCGCCACAACTACTGAGCCCACGTGCCACAACTACTGAAGCCTGCACGCCTAGAGCCCACTCTCTGCAACAAGAGAAGCCACCGCAATGAGAAGCCCACGCACTGCAACGAAGAGTAGCCCCCTCTCACCACAACTAGAGAAAGCCCGCGTGCAGCAACGAAGACCTAAAGCAGCCAAAAATAAATATATAAATTTATTTTAAAAAATAAATAAAATAAATCTTTTAAAAAAAGCTTCAGAATTAAAAAAAAAAAAAGAAATCTTGCCCAAGAGGACACTTGAGCAATAGGCTAACATCTTCTGAAGAGCTTAAAAGCATTCTTGCCTTGTGTCTTCCGATGGTAGGTTTCATGCCACCACTTAAAAGGAAGAGTGTGCCAGGACCTGAAGCCCACCACATCTATATGAAGCCTTCACACCAAGCCCTACACCACCAAACAATAGCCAAGTCATTTAGGGAAGAAAGCAGCTGGGGGGAGGATTTCCCTGAAGTTTCCAATGAATCTTTAGCTTTCTGGAGGCTTCTGGGAAAACAAGTCTGCAGCCTGAGAAGGCAGGAGACCTTCACTGATGTCACTTTGCCCCTAAACAAGCTCTGGTTGGATCAATTCCCCCTGCAGATGTGGTATTTGTCAGGATTCCAGTCTTGAGACCACTTGGGCTGCCTGTCAGTGAACCTTGTGTAGGTATCTGGAGCAGGTAGCAGCTGTGGGCTGTAACATCCTCAGGGATTGTATTCACCTCCATGCTCATGTGCAAATCTCTAGGAACTATAAAAGGAATGTATGTAGAATTTGTTTTAATTTGTACATGGAAGTGTAACAGGCTTTAATTAAGATGAGGAAAGAGATGAAGACATGCTCAATGATGTGTGGGAGACTGCAAAGATGGAAAATCCAGTTTCATCGAACGATAGCTGGTACAAGAGGAATATGCTTGAAAACTCGACTCGAAGTGTAGGCCTTGGCTGGTGTGGAGGGGAAAGCTGTTCATTGCTGACCAGGCACCAAATTACCATAAGGACAGTTAAACACAGGAGGCAAAAGGAAAGAGAGAGCAAAGAATGATGGCTTAGTAGAAAAACTAATGAAGGAAAAGAAACAAAGGTCATAGATGGACATTCTGAGAAAAATCCCCCAATTCTCAAGATAAAAATGTAGAGAGAAAAATAATTAGAAGTTAGACCAGAGGATGGAAACACATAATCAAAAGTGAAGTTGGACAGTGCATAGATGGAAAAAAATGGGGAAGAGAAGGCAGAGGACCTGAGGGACAAAGGAAGCGGCTGTCCTATCCCCACGCCCCACGGATCAGCTTCTTGCTGCCTCTGATACCATGCCTGTGCCTGAGTTATGGAGAGCCTTTTATCCGGATTAGAAGTCAAGGGCAAAAGAAATAGGACATACTTCTCCGCCTTTCCTTAAGTCCCCAGAGTCTTCAGGGGAGGCAACTTATTGCATAATAGGAATCCCCCCTGAACCCCCATAGGAATAAGAAAGCATCCCATAGGTGATGGCAGTGGCTCAGAGCAGGAGGGGTGTGGCAGATAAGGCTGGAGAAGGTAAAGGAGCCAGGTCACACAAGACATTTTTGGCACAACCTGAGGAGTTTGAGCTGACCCCTGAGGCTAGCTGACAGCCAATAAAGCACAAGGTCAGCAGATCAATTGGAGGCAGCCATCAGAACCTGAAGATTTCCCAGGAGAGTAGCTACTCTTTACATAGAGAATGTGGAAGGCATATTTTTTGCATTCAAAGAGCTAATATTCTTGACTTAGGTGAGTAACTGAGTAACTTTTTTTTTAAAAAATCCCAAATAATATATTAATAGAGAAGGCATATCTCAGGAGAAGTAGAGCATGATTAACATGCAGATCCCTGATACTTAAAGTGTGGTGCATGGACCAGCAGCATCAGCATCACCTGGCAACCCAGGGATGCAGAAGCTCAGGCCACACCTCCTACTGACTTGAATCAGAATTTGAAAAATAACAAAACCTCCAAGTGACCTCCCCAAAGTACAACTGGCCAAGGAATCTTGTAAAAAACAGTGCAAAGCTGTCAGTGAAGAGCATAGATTTTATGAAGAAAGAGTAACGTTTTGTTCAGTAGGGATTGGCTTTGTTATCTATGATAAGTCTGCTCCTTCGGTGGATTTATAAAGGCACAGGACAGGTCTCCTACAAAAGCGTGCAGCAGATAAAATGGAACAGCTGTCAGATCGATCTTCCAGGCACTCACCCTGTAAGAACCTAGAATCTTGGGAAAAAGGGAGAAGAACCTTGGATTCCCTGAGAAAATGGGACTTATTAAAATTTAGATAGGCTTGCGTCTTGCACAGCTGGGTTGGAGAAATAGTTCCTACTTGTTGCATTAGTTGAACTGGCTAAGCTTCGGGACAGGCAGAATGGTAGGAAAGGAGGGAGATGGGATTCCTTAGGCACAGCTTCCTTGATGCACACTCTACTCAAGTGACTTTGCAAAAATCCAAGTTTTCTAGAATCTTCCTAGATTAACTAGATCTAGACACTTAACTAGAATTTTTCAGTGTCTACGAAGCCATTAAACAGTCCAGACCTCTTAGTACAGCTTTCCTGGCCTTGTGTAGACTGACTGTTGCCAACCTTTCTACTCCAGCCTATCTCAATCCCCATCCCCTGCTCTACCCATCACCGTGACACCATATTGAAATGATCCGTTCTCTTGCCCGGTTCACCTCCTTCTTCTCCACTCAGTGACATTGCTCACGCTGCTCACTCTTCTCGTAACAGCCCATGTCCCCTCATTTTGAATATTCTTTGGTAAATTCCTACTCAGGTTTTGACCTTCAGCTCACACCTCGTATCTCCTTTATGGCAGCATTAGGCACACTGCTCTCTCTTGTCCCATGGTGCCTCATACATTGCTCCATCCTAGCCCTTATTACCTTGTTGTAATTAATAGTCATTGTGTGTGTTTCCTGCTAGACTCTAACTTCCCTGATGCAGTGAACATATCTTATTCATGTATTTCCATTCCTGTCATTATACCTCGGACATAATAGATGCTTAATAAATACGAATTTAATGAAAACACGTGAATAAGTGAGCATATGAATAAATGAATAAAGGATGAATGAAGTCAGATTGTGGAGGGCCTTGAGTGCCAGGCGAGGGTAATTGGAACTCATTGTGCCGCTGTTGGCAGGACAATGCAGTAGCAGGGTGTGGGTGAGACGCACTGATTCAACTCACATGCTAAAAAGCAAAATTAGGGGAAAAAAAAACGTGCATACAGAGAAAAGAGAAATTCAGCAATTTGCAGGAATTCAGAAAATTTCAATTTTCAGTGAGAAAAACAGCAACAGAAATCTACAAACTCATTTTCTAATAAGAATGTCTCATCTCTGCATCTGGGGATTTGGGCAGCTGTAGGGTGACGGGACTGTGACATGTTGTCTCTTTTGTACACTCCTTACTCCTTGTCAGGCTCTCCAGTAATCTCAGTCAATGGCAAAAATCACTAAGGAAACATGGCCTTACAAGATTACCAGCTCTAGTGTGTTCTGATGATTTGTGGATGTGATCTCAGATGGCTGTGCATTTCTCTATTATTATAGTTCCAAGATTATTCTTACTTAGGTTATTGGACACATGGATGCAGCCAAAGGAGGTGTCATGGTTTGGAATGCTAACTAAAGGTGTACATAGCCTCCTGTACCAGCATCAGTGGGACGCTTGTTCACGGGACTGGCCTTTTCTTTTGTGGGCACGTGGACAGAGACTTAGTTACTTCTGCTTCTTTTGTTCATTGGAGTTGCAGAGATCTTGTGACAGTAAATGTACACATTAAGCAGACTTGCAATTGCCTTGGTTCTACGTTGCGCTAGCCTTCAAAGTATTTATTACAGTACAGCTATTAGAGCAAGGAATAAAGTCAGGGTCTTTCGTGATCGATTCCAAATTTGGGGAAACATGCTGTGAATTTGGCAAAGGGGTTCTGTCTGGGGGAAGCTTGGAGAGCTCTCAACACAGCATTCCTAATGCAGGGCCTCAGTTCCCTCAGCAGCTTTGACTGGCTGTGGGATTCTTAATTCAGGTCTCAATTTTTTTCAGCATGTTATACTGGGCTGTTAAACAGCTGCTGTGTTTAACCACAGATGTGGGTGCATTTTATGGATGTGATTCCTCTGTGTGTGTGTGTGTGTGTGCCAATAAACAAACATGTATATATTTAAAACCAATATTGACACAGTGTTAAGACTGAAATCTTTGCAGTCAAATCAGGAAATTCCAAAGTTACATTTCCTATAACAGTATCCTTTTAGTCCCTTGCAGATCCTGTCTATTGCACCACAACCATTTAACTCCAAAACCGTATAAGGATCGACTACTCCAGACCTAAGCTGGCTGAAGTCATTTTGCGAATTATTTGATTTTCGAGGTGTTTTGATTTTACATCTTAGCTTCACGTTAACAAATCGAACTTTGATTTAGAAAGGTGGGAGAGAAACAACTGAATTAAGAAAGATGTTTTCATTTATGAGTCAAAAAAGAGACATGTCTAGTTTTATTCTCTGGTTAAGAATCGTTATCCAAATGGAAGCTGAAACAGCAGAGGAAGCGAAGTGCTCCTCATCTAGGTTCAACACTCATTGTTTCAACCTTCTATACTCAAAAATAGGAAATCATTTCTCTTCAAAATTGGCTTCTATTCCCTTCCTTAATGAGGGCAACAATCTTGCCAAATTTGAAGTTCACAGCTTCAGTCATTTTTCAATTGCAGAAGCACAGATAAAACATTTTGATTTTTTTTTTTTTATGATGGAAAATATGCCATTTTCCCTATCTAGGTGTATGGTACTATTCTCAGATACATCACATCGAAGTTTAGATTCATACGACTTCTCTGGTGTCTAAAGTGCTGGGTAAGTAACAGCAGTGGCATTTGTTGTATGATTGCATGTTGTCTAATGGCTACCCTTCCATTTGGTTCCCTTTTATAGCCATTATCTGGTTGGGGTGATGTGTTAACAGGTGTTGATGGGTGGGAGACACGATCTAGGAGTTAGTTATCTGACTCTTAACCTGGTGCCCCCCACGTTCTCACTTTTTAATCTTACTGTTTATTATGTTTCTGCCTTCTTTTTTCCTGCTTCCAAAATCTTCTGAGTGTTGCCAGAGAATAGGAGACAAATTGTGCAAATTAAATGTCAGGAAGTGGTACATTAGTAAGTGAGATTTTTGCCATCCATGGTACAGCCGATTCCCCTCTCTCTAAGCCAAATAATTCTCCAAGTTGGAGTAGGCTTGATGAATTTCTTTTTTTTTTTTAAGTTAAAGTATGACAGCTGCTTATTTTCATTTTTGTTCATCTGGTGAAACCAGAAGGGGCCCAAAGAAGTCATTAATGTCCACTGTGTGAGGGCTCTAGGAAATGCGCTGAGGGTAGAATGCGTGAGCAGTATTGTTCACCATATGTAGACTAGAAACATCCTTATGTTCAGGGTCTGTGGGTAAGAGAGGGAGTGTGTTATAATTAACTATATAGGACATATGGGGGACTAGAAAGTTTACTCCTTGGAGACTAGTTTAGTTATAAAATCAAACAAACAATGAAAACAGAGTCAATTAACAATGGCTCTATCAAATGTTGTCATGGAATGCCTGCGGTTCGTGGTGAAGCCCCCATGGTCAGGGGGCATGGGTGTGTCCTGACCCTGGGCCCCCTCTTTTCTGGGCAAGGCGGAGCAAGCTGTATCAGATGGAAGCCAGTTCATAAGAGGATGGCATTTACAGAGAGAGGGCGAGGGGAGGGGCTGGAGAGAGAGAGAGAGAGAGAAAGAGAGATGGGCTTTATCTGCCACTAAACACCCTCACTCTGTCTTCAACAAGGACCACTACAAAGTCTCCAAGTGAGTTCTTCCCTCAGAGCCCATGTTCCAATGGGTATCTGAGGGTCTTCTGCCAATACCGCACTCTGCCCGACTGTAGGGTCACCAAGAATTGGGTTAGCACTCCACGATCTGCTTCCTGTAGCTCCATTTCTGTGGACCAGGCCGCTCTGAGTCTCGCTGACTGAATCTTTGACAGAAAAAGATTGGTCTGACTGGTAGCTTGTGTTCTACAGGACAGCGAATATTTTCAGCCTGATGCACCTGACCTTCCTCAAATCCAGACAAGCCTATATGCGTCTCAATCATGCCCCCTGCCAAGACGGAAGGCAGAGAGGGCCAGACCCGGTGACTGCAGCAGAGAAGTTGGTTTGTAGAATGGTTTAGCAGGACAGTCTTTGATCGTGGTCCTTTACATCTGATGCCTTCCAGATGTTTCTTGAGAAAATGTTAACAGTCTTGAGGGCCTCATTTAATGTTAATAGGCATATTTGCAACATGTAGATTTACCTTCTGCACTGATTGTGATACAATTCGTAGTCACATGCGATCACATCTGTAGCTTGCTCAAAATCCTTCCATGGCTCCCTGCGGTCCTTAGGATAAAGTTAAAGCTGTTAGCAGAGTTTATATGACCCTTCTTTCTCTGGTACTCTTGTGTTTTCATCCTCATCTTTCTTTACTCTACCCACCTCGTACTCTAGACGTTACCGCTACTGATATTCTTAGTTCCCAGAGATTCTTGAAAGCCTTCCTTGACCCCTCCTATCACCCTTCTCCTCCCCACCCCCATGTTCTGAATTTGTTTAGGTGTCTCTGCTATGTTGTCATATAGTGTTGTGTTTTTTTTAACATCTTTATTGGAGTATAATTGCTTTACAATGGTGTGTTAGTTTCTGCTGTGTAACAAAGGAAACCAGCTATATATATACATATATCCCCATATCTCCTCCCTCTTGCATCTCCCTCCCACCCTCCCTATCCCACCCCTCTAGGTGGTCACAAAGCACTGAGCTGATCTCCCTGTGTGATGCAACTGCTTCCTACTAGCTATCTTGTCATATAGTCTTGAGTAGTTTTTCCATACTTCTGTCATAATATTTACCTTATTTCTTGTATTTGCTTGGTTGTCTGTCTTTCCAACTACACAATAACAATTTCTGTGAGATTAGGGACCACCGTGCCTGTCCTGTTCCCCTTTGGATCCCTTTACGTAGCACAATTCTTGGCACACAGTAATCAATGAATATTTGTTAAGTGCTTGAATGAATAATTTTTATCAGTGCTAATAATATTAAATAAGCACTTAGTAGCCTAATGATTTTTAAAAAATTAATTCTAAAAACATATGTCCTTCCTTAACTTTGTTCTGTGTTGAACACTCTTTCTTCTAGAAGTTTCAATATGGTCTTTGGGCCCAAAGCATTAAAGCTGTGACCTAAAAGGTGTGAAATAAAAGTTCCTTGGAGTCCTATAGAACATTGTCTAGATTTCATAGCCCTAGGGCTGCTTTGTAGATCAGACCAGCTTCTAACAGAACCCTTGGAGCATTTGAATATTTTAAACTGGTACTAAAACGTGACCACTTCAAGTAAAATTCTTTTGTATAATGAATGTCTGCATGGTTATGTTTTGGTGCACAGAGATTTGTGTCTCTAAAAGGGATGAGCAGCCAGGAGCATACACTCTGAGATTTCTGTATCTTAGTCAATGTATAAGGAAGTGGAGAAACTCAACAGGAAAGGCATAGCATCTTGAGGCTCATCCAAAGCTAGCCCTTCTAGAAGGAGCAGGCAGCTGGCTCTGCCTGCAAAAGGTTTTGCTCTCGGCCAACATTGATGCCTAAAATGCTTCCCACAAGAGTCCTCTTAGAATTCATTATTTCATTATTGCCTTGAACAAATGCCTGATTTAGAGGGGAAACACATTAACCCATTAAACCCATTCTTGTGGATCAGGTTCAGTCTAGATCGGCTAGGCTACCTCTTGAAGTGAGAGAACAGGATCCTGAAGAACTGAAATGCCAACCATAAACAGCCATTGTCAAGAGGAAGAGAAGGCAGGAAGCAAAGGAAATGTTAAGCCTGTAGGGGATTAGTTGGAGGCCTGCAGCTGGAAGGTGGAGTGGCAAGAGGTAGAGGGTCTGGACAACCATGGCTACTCTGTGTGTGTGTATGTGTGTGTGTGCTAAAGACCTGGGATCCCAAGGCCACTGAAGGAGGTGGCACTGGTAAGTTTCAGCTCTTGGATTTGTCCAGCCCCATCCTGGTGGTCAATCCCATGCTTCTCTGAGACAGGGGATGGGAGGGGCAAGATACACAACCGTGCCTCAGTTTCTCTAGCTGCCACGCTTGCTATTGAGTGGAAATCAGACTGATATAAACTCTCAGGATACATTGTAAGCATTACCTGGTTCATCTCACATTCTTTGATATCTTTGCCAAAAGATATCACATAAATAACAGATATTTCTCTGTTTTTGTGGAACACACATTCACTCAGTTACAATGGAATTGGAACTAGTAATGTCCTTCGGATCTCTTTGCTTGCTTTTCAAACAGAAAAATAATCTGAGTTTCTGGGCCCACATTTGTCCAGTTCCTCCTTTTCTCATCCCAGTTGCTGTGGTACTGTCCCTCCTCTGATGGATGTATAAAGTATGAAGATTTTCCCAGGTGAAGAAAATCCAGGGGAAAAATTGGACAGAAAAACTGGCTAATGACCAGAGTGGAATTTAACCTATATTTGAAGTCTCACTTTCAATAACTGGTGAGGGTGATACTTCTGGAGTGTACGAACCAGCTGGTATTAGCAAAAGTGTGAAGATCTGCTGATGGAGGAGGGGGCAGGGAAGGTTTGTGGGTGTGTTTCAAAGTCTGTTGGATGCAACTGGTTTAATTTCCTTTGTTCATCTGCTTTAGTGTTTGCAGTGATTTGAGAGGATGGTTTTCTCCCCACTCCAGCACATTCGGTGAAGTGTGCTGATACTGTCACTCATTAAGCTGTCGGCAGGATTAAATGTTGTACATTCCGTGTGCATCAGGAAATCCTCTTTTCGAGGACAATGCAAGTTACAGAGTCTGGTTCCATCTAGAGCTCAGGCTTGAGAGAGATAGAAGTAGAGACAAAGAGAATCAGAGAGAGAGAGAGGGAACCAGTGAAAAAGATGCGCAGAGACAGAGATAGAGTTACCAAGATAGGACAAAGACACCCCAAGAGAGTTGGAGAACCAGAGATAGACAGATGAAAAGAGAGAGATGAAGATAGAACGACTGAACAAGATGAGCAGAGAACTGGAGAGAGTGAGAATGGAGAGAACTGGAGAGAGAGAGAGAAGGCAGACAGGGGATAGATAAGAAAGGGGAAAGAGCCAGGGGCACTGGAGGAGAGGGAGGAAAGGGGAGGGGGAGGGGAGGGAGGCAGAGAATCTTCCATGAAGACCCAGTCTTAGTTTTTTAAGCCTCCATGATATTTTGATGTTGGGGTCACCCATATGTACATAAGATTTTACTAGCGAACAAAATCCAGGGAGAAGTGAGGGGAAAGAGGCTGCAGCACTGACTCACCGACTCCTCAGAGAAGTTACAGGCGCTGAGGTAAGAAGTCGAGGGGGAAACAAGTCATAAAAAATACTAGACAAAACTCTCTGAGAGGTTTAGGCACAAGTCTATCTTGTTTTTTGCAACAGTTTCTCAAAAGTGATCTGTGGAGTGAATTTCATGTATCAAATCCAGATGGCTGCTGGGTGGGTGGAGATGTTTCCCTCTGGAAGACGTTCAAGCTCTCCTTTAAAGAGCTTGTCTGTGTTCATCTTGTCACCCATTGTTCCTGACACATCGAGGTGCCCAAGTTGGGGGCATGTTCTAGTCAAGGCAATTTTGGTCCCAGGGGAGAGAAACCCACTCAAGTTAAAAGGGAACCAAGCAATGAAAATGATTCTAGGACTAATCGTGCTACTCATTTTAGACAGAACTACCATTTGTTGAGCTCTTGCCATGGGGCAGGAACAATATTCAGTCCTTTAAATGTAATGTTTCACTGTATCCTCACAGCGATGAGGAACAGAGGTGCAGAGAAATAAAATGATTCGTCCAAAGTTCTCTAGGATGTGAAACCAGGCAGCAAGGTTGTACTTCACCTGATACAGATGATAACAGCTGAACAGGTCTATCTATGTATCTATTTATCTATGTATCTATGTATGTATGTATGTATGTATCTGTCTATCTATCTATCTATCATCTACATTCTCACTGAGAAAAATTGATCACTTTCTCTGCAAGGCAGTTGGAGTTCTAAAGAATAGATTCATTACCTGTCAGCTTCACTGACTGTTCCCAGAGCTTTGCATTGGGTTGTAGATATTAGCAAGATACCACCATACATTCATCCTTGATGTCCTACAGAAAACCTCAAATATCTTGGAAGTTCAGTCTATTTGTTTGATCCTTAAAAGGGCTTAAGGTAATGATTACTTCACATCTGCTTTGGCCAATGAGACCGGAGGTGGAGCAACCCTGGGTTAAACTGTTTAAGGCGTTGGATTCTAACCCTGGAAACTGGAACTTGACTTCCAATACAGCATTTCCCAAAGTGTGTTCTTTTGAACATAAGTTTTATGAGATGTTATATAAAGGAAAGTTTTCAGGATCAGGAATGTTTAGGAAATACTAGGTTAATCATATTTTGGTAGGTTTATTTTCTGCAGAAGTTCTTCTTAGAAACAATGTATATCTGCATTTGAGTCATTCCAATAGGATTGTCCTTCTCCTCCATTCCCATCTACCCAAATCCATGCATTTCCCACTTTTCCCTGGATAGCTCATTTTGTACTTATCACGTACTGCCTTGGTTTCATTTTTTTTTTCACCCTCTTTTTATTTATTTATTTTTTTAACAATCTTTATTGGAATATAATTGCTTTACAATGGTGTGTTAGTTTCTGCTGTATAACAAAGTGAATCAGCTATACCTATACATATATCCCCATATCTCCTCCCTCTTGCATCTCCCCCCCACCCTCCCTATCTCACCACACTAGGTGGGCACAAAGCACCAAGCTGATCTCCCTGTGCTATGCAGCTACTTCCCACTAGCTATCTATTTTACATTTGGTAGTGTATATCTGTCCATGTCACTCTCTCACTTTGTCCCAGTTTTACCTTCCCCCTCCCTGTGTCCTCAAGTCCATTCTCTACGTCTGCCTCTTTATTCGTGTCCCGCCCCTAGGTTCTTCAGAACCACTTTTTTATTTTTTAAATTCCATATATATGTCATAGCATACGGTATTTGTTTTTCTCTTTCTGACTTACTTCACTCTATGTGACAGTTGCTAGGTCCATCCACCTCACTACAAATAACTCAATTTCATTTCTTTTTATGGCTGAGTAATATGCCATTGTATATGTGTGCCACATCTTCTTTATCCATTCATCTGTCAGTGGACACTTAGGTTGATTCCATGTCCTGGCTATTGTAAATAGAGCTGCAATGAACATTGTGGTACATGACTCTTGCTGAATTATGGTTTTCTGAGGGTATATGCCCAGCAGTGGGATTGTTGGGTCGTAGGGTAGTTCTATTTTTAGAATTTTAAGGAGCCTCCATACTGTTCTCCATAGTGGCTGTATCAATTTACATTCCCACCAACAGCGCAGAGGGTTCCCTTTTCTCCACACCCTCTCCAGCATTTATTGTTTGTAGATTTTTTGATGATGGCCATTCTGACTGGTGTGAGGTGATACCTTATTGTAGTTTTGATTTGCATTTCTCTAATGATTAGTGATGTTGAGCATCCTTTCATGTGTTTGTTGGCAATCTGTACATCTTCTTTGGAGAAACGTCTATTTAGGTCTTCTGCCCATATTTTGATTGGGTTTTTTGTTTTTTTTTATATTGAGCTGCATGAGCTGCTTGTAAATTTAGGAGATTAATCTTTCGTCATTTGCTTCATTTGCAAATATTTTCTCCCATTCTGAGGGTTGTCTTTTCCTCTTGTTTATGGTTTCCTTTGCTGTGCAAAAGCTTTGAAGTTTCATTAGGTCCCATTTGTTTATTTTTGTTTTTATTTCCATTTCTCTAGAAGGTGGGTCAAAAAGCATCTTGCTGTGATGTATGTCATAGAGTGTTCTGCCTATGTTTTCCTCTAAGAGTTTGATAGTGTCTGGCCTTACATTTAGGTCTTTAATCCATTTTGAGTTTATTTTTGTGTATGATGTTAGGGAGTGTTCTAATTTCATTCTTTTACATGTAGCTGTCCAGTTTTTCCAACATCACTTATTGAAGAGGCTGTCTTTTCTCCCTTGTATATTCTTTCCTCCTTTATCAAAAATAAGGTGACCATATGTGAATGGGTTTATCTCTAGGCTTTCTATACTGTTCCATTGATCTATATTTCTGTTTTTGTGCCAGTACCATACTCTCTTCATTACTGTAGCTTTGTAGTATAGTCCTAAGCCTGGGAGCTTGATTCCTCCAGCTCCATTTTTCTTTCTCAAGATTGCTTTGGCTATTCGGGGTCTTTTGTGTTTCCATATAAATTGTGAAATTTTTTGTTCTAGTTCTGTGAAAAATGCCAGTGGTAGTTTGATAGGGATTGCATTGAATCTGTAGATTGCTTTGGGTAGTAGAGTCATTTTCACAATGTTGATTCTTCCAATCCAAGAACATGGTATATCTCTCTATCTTTTTGTATTGTCTTTAATTTCTTTCATCAGTGTCTTATAGTTTTCTGCATACAGGTCATTTGTCTCCTTAGGTAGGTTTATTCCTAGATATTTTATTCTTTTTGTTGCAATGGTAAATGGGAGTGTTTCCTTAATTTCTCTTTCAGATTTTTCATCATTAGTGTATAGGAATGCAAGAGATTTCTGTGCATTAATTTTGTATCCTGCTACTTTACTAAATTCATTGATTAGCTCTAGTAGTTTTCTGGTGGCATCTTTAGGATTCTCTATGTATAGTATCATGTCACCTGCAAACAGTGACCATTTTACTTCTTCTTTTCTAACTTGGGTTCCTTTAATTTCTTCTTCTTCTCTGATTGCTGTGGCTAAAACTTCCAAAACTATGTTGAGTAATAGTGGTGCAAGTGGGCAACCTTGTCTTGTTCCTGATCTTAGTGGAAATGATTTCAGTTTTTCACCATTGAGAGCGATGTTGGCTGTGGGTTTGTCATATATGGTCTTCATTATGTAGAGGTTAAGTTCCCTCTATGACTACTTTCTGGAAGGTTTTTATCATAAATGGGTGTTGAATTTTGTTGAAAGCTTTTTTTGCATCTATTGAGATGATCATATGGTTTTTATCCTTCAGTTTTTAATATGGTGTATCACATTGATTGATTTGCATATATTTGAAGACTCCTTGCTTTCCTTGGATAAACTCCACTCGATCATTGTGTATGATCCTTTTAATGTGCTGTTGGATTCTGTTTGCTAGTATTTTATTGAGGACTTTTGCATCTCTGTTCATCAGTGATATTGGCCTGTAGTTTTCTTTCTTTGTGACATCTCTGTGTGGTTTTTTATCAGGGTCAGGTGGCATTGTAGAATGAGTTTGGGAGTGTTCCTACCTCTGATATATTTTGGAAGTGTTTGAGAAGGGTAGGTGTTAACTCTCTGTAAATGTTTGATAGAATTTGCCTGTGAAACCATCTGGTCCTGGGCTTTTGTTTGTTGGAAGAGTTTTAATCACAGTTTCAATTTCAGTGCTTGTGATTGGTCTGTTTATATTTCCTGTTTCTTCCTGGTTCAGTCTAGGAAGGTTGTGCATTTCTAAGAATTTGTCCATTTCTTCCAGGTTGTCCATTTTATTGGCATGTAGTCGCTTGTGGTAATCCCTCATGATTTTTTGTATTTCTGCAGTGTCAGTTGTTACTTCTCCTTTTTCATTTCTAATTCTATTGATCTGAGTCTTCTCCCTTTTTTTCTTGATGAGTCGGGCTAATGGTTTATCAATTTTGTTTATCTCCTCAAAGAACCAGTTTTTAGTTTTATTGATATTTGCTATCATTTCCTTCATTTATTTTTCATTTATTTCTGATCTGATCTTTATGATTTCTTTCCTTCTGCTAACTTTGAGGTTATTTTGTTCTTCTTTGTCTAATTGCTTTAGGTGTTAGGTTAGGTTGTTTATTTGTGACGTTTCTTGTTTCTCCAGGTAGGACTGTATTGCTATAAACTTCCCTCTTAGAACTTCTTTTGCTACATCCCACAGGTTTTGGGTCATGGTGATTTCATTGTCATTTGTTTCTAGGTAATTTTTGAATTCCTCTTTGATTTCTTCAGTGATCTCTTGGTTATTTAGTAGTGTATTGTTTAGCTTCCATGTGTTTGTATTTTTTACAGATTTTTTCCTGTAACTGGTATCTAGTCTCATAGTGTTGTGGTCGGAAAAGATACATGATATGATTTCAATTTTCTTAAATCTACCAAGGCTTGATTCGTGACACAAGATATGATCTATCCTGGAGAAAGTTCCATGAGCAGTTGAGAAGAATGTGTATTCTGTTGTTTTTGGATGCAATGTCCTGTAAATATCAATTAAGTCCATCTTGTTTAATGTATCATTTAAAGCTTGTGTTTCCTTATTTATTTTCATTTTGGATGATCTGTCCATTGGTGAAAGTGGGGTGTTAAAGTCCCCTACCATGATTGTGTTACTGTCTATTTCCCCTTTTATGTCTGTTAGCATTTGCCTTATGTATTAAGGTGCTCCTATGTTGGGTGCATAAATACTTATAATTGTTATATCTTCTTCTTGGATGGATCCCTTGATCATCATATAGTGTCCTTCTTTGTCTCTTGTAATAGTCTTTATTTTAAAGTCTATTTTGTCTAATATGAGAATTGCTACCCCAACTTTCTTTTGATTTCCATTTGCATGGAATATCTTTTTCCATCCCCTTACTTTCAGTCTGTATGTGTCCCTAGGTCTGAAGTGGGTCTCTTGTAAACAGCATATATATGGGTCTTGTTTTTGTATCCATTCAGCCAGTCTATGTCTTTTGGTGGGAGCATTTAATCTGTTTATATTTAAGGTAATTATCGATATGTATGTTTATATTACCATTTTCTTAATTGTTTTGGGTTTGTTATTGTAGGTCTTTTCCTTGTCTTGTGTTTCCTGCCCAGAGAAGTTCATTTAGTATTTGTTGTAAAGCTGGTTTGGTGGTGTGGAATTCTCTTAGTTTTTGCATGTCTGTAAAGGTTTTAATTTCTCCATCAAATCTGAATGAGATCCTTGCTGGGTAGAGTAATCTTGGTTGCAGGTTTTTTCCTTTCATCACTTTAAGTATGTCCTGCCACACCCTTCTGGCTTGCAGAGTTTCTGCTGAGAAATCAGCTGTTAACCTTAGGGGGATTCCTTTATATGTTATTTGTTGCTTTTCCCTTGCTGCTTTTAATATGTTTTCTTTGTATTTAATTTTTGATAGCTTGATTAATATGTGTCTTGGCATGTTTCTCCTTGGATTTAACCTGTATGGGGCTTTTGGCGCTTCCTGGACTTGATTGACTATTTCCTTTCCCATATTAGGGAAGTTTTCAACTATAATCTCTTCAAATATTTTCTCAGTCCCTTTCTTTTCTCTCCTTCTTCTGGGACCCCTATTATTCAGATGTTGGTGTGTTTAATGTTGTCCCAGAGGTCTCTGAGGCTGTCCTCAATTCTTTTCATTCTTTTTTCTTTATTCTGCTCTGTGGTAGTTATTTCCACTATTTTATCTCCCAGGTCACTTATCCGTTCTTCTGCCTCAGTTATTCTACTATTGATTCCTTCTAGAGAATTTTTAATTTCATTTATTGCGTTGCTCATCATTGTTTGTTTGCTCTTTAGTTCTTCCAGGTCCTTGTTAAACATATCTTGTATTTCCCCATTCTATTTCCAAGATTTTTGATCATCTTTGCTTTCATTACTCTGAATTCTTTTTCAGGTAGACTGTCTATTTCCTCTTCATTTGTTTGCTCTGGTGGGATTTTACTTTGCTTCTTCATCTGCTGTGTATTTCTCTGTCTTCTCATTTTGCTTAACTTACTGTGTTTGGGGTCTCCTTTTCGCGGGATGCAGGTTCATAGTGCCTGTTGTTTTTGGTGTCTGCCCCCAGTGGGAAAGGTTGGTTCAGGCTTTGTGGTGGAGGGGACTGGTGCCTGTGTTCTGGTGGATGAGGCTGGATCTTGTCTTTCTGGTGGGCAGGACCACGTCTGGTGGTGTGTTTTGGGGTGTTGTGACCTTATTATGATTTTAGGCAGCCTCTCTGCTAATGGGTGGCATTGTGTTCCTGTCTTGCTAGTTGTTTGGTATGGGGTGTGCAGCACTGTAGCTTGCTGGTCATTGAGTGGAGCTGGGTCTTAGCTTTGAGATGGAGATCTCTGGGACAGCTTTCACCATTTGATATTATGTGGGGCTGGGTGGTCTCTGGTGGTCCAATGTCTTGAACTCGGCTCTCCCACCTAAGAGGCTCAGGCCTGACACCCGGTGAGAGCACCAAGAGCCTGTCAGCCACATGGCTCAGATGAAAAGGGAGAAAATAAAGAAAGAAAGAAAGAAAAATAAATAAATAAAATAAAGTTATTAAAATAAATTATTAAAAATAAAAAATAATGAAAAAGAAAGAAAAAAGAGAGCAACCAATCCAATAAACAAATCCACCAATGATAACAAGTGCTAAAAAGTACACACACAAGAAAAACCAAAAAGAAATGGGCAGACAGAACCCTAGGACAAATGGCGAAAACAAAGCTATACAGACAAAATCACACAAAGAAGCCTACACATACACACTCACAAAACGAGCAAAAGGAAAAAAAAAAAAAAATATATATATATATATATATATAAAAGAAGAGAGCAACCAAATCAATAAACAAATCAACCAGTGATAATAACCTCTAAATACTAAACTAAGATAAACATAAAACCAGAAACAAATTACATGCAGGAAGCAAACCCCAAGTCTGCAGTTGCTCCCAAAGTCCACCGCGTCAATTTTGGGATGATTTGTTGTCTATTCAGGTATTCCACAGATGCAGGTACATCAAGTTGATTGTGGAGATTTAATCCACTGCTCCTGAGGCTGCTGGGAGAGATTTCCCTTTCTCTTCTTTGTTCACACAGCTCCCGGGGCTCAGCTTTGGATTTGGCCCTGCCTCTGCGTGTAGGTCACCCGAGGGTGTTTGTTCCCCGCCCAGACATGATGGGGTTAAAGTAGCAACTGATTAGGGGGCTTTGGTTCACTCAGGCCAGGGGGAGGGAGGGGTACGGAATGTGCAGCAAGCCTGTGGCGGCAGAGGCCGGCGTGACGTTGCACCAGCCTGAGGCGCGCCGTGCGTTCTCCCGGGGAAGTTGTCCCTGGATCACGGGACCCTGGCAGTGGCGGGCTGCATAGTCGCTCGGTAGGGGAGGTGTGGAGAGTGACCTGTGCTTGCACACAGGCTTCTTGGTGGTGGCAGCAGCAGCCTTAGCATCTCATGCTCCCGTTGATAGCAGCAGCTTTCGCCCGGCTCTGAAGCTCATTTAGGTGTTGCTCTGAATCCCCTCTCCTCGCGCACCCCAAAACAATGGTCTCTTGCCTCTTAGGCAGGTCTGGACTTTTTCCTGGACTCCCTCCCAGCTAGCGGTGGTGCACTAACCCTCTTCAGTCTGTGTTTATGCACCAACCCTGGTCCTCTCCCTGGGATCTGACCTCCGAAGCCCGAGCCTCAGCTCCCAGCCCCCACCCGCCCCGGCGGGTGAGCAGACAAGCCTCTTGGGCTGGTGAGTGCTGGTCGGCACTGATCCTCTGTGCAGGAATCTCTCTGCTTTGCCCTTTGCACCCCTGTTTCTGTGCTCTCCTGTGTGGCTCTGAAGCTTCACCCCCCCAAACCCCATCTCTGCCAGTGAAGGGCCTTCCTAGTGCGTGGAAACCTTTCCTCCTTCACGGCTCCCTCCCAGAGGTGCAGGTCCCGTCCCTATTCTTCTGTCTCTGTTTTTCCTTTTTCCTTTGTCCTACCCAGGTACGTGGGGAATTTCTTGCCTTTTGGGAAGTCTGAGGTCTTCTGCCAGCGTTCAGTAGGTGTTCTGTAGGAGCTGTTCCACGTGTAGATATATTTTTGATGTATCTGTAGTGAAGAAGGTGATCTCCACATCTTACTCCTCTGCCATTTTGAAGGTCTGCCAGTTTCATTATTTAACATTTGGTGAATCCATGTTTTACTTGCGCATCTAGATTGTGAGTCTCTTGCAATTAGAACTTAAACTTTCTTGTAGTTTAAGCCTAGCACTGTGCTATTTAGATCATAGGTACTCAATAAATGTTTGTTCGTTGAGACACCAGCATGTGAAAAAATGATGTGTTTTAGTTTGGTTCCTTGGACCTGCACTACCCCCAGGCATCTTCTGAGACATCAATTTGGATACAAGTTGTTTATTTGGGAGGTGATCCCAGGAAGCCCAGATGGAGAGTGGGGAATTACGACAGAGAGTGAGGAAGTCAATAAAAAGTACATTAATGAGTGGGTTACAGCTGTGGGCAACTGAGGCTCCATCCTGCTGGGGACTCAAGAACAGGCTGTAGAACACACATCTGGTGGTACCACTGAGCGGAGATGAATCTGGTTTACTTTCTACTAAGCTCTGCCCTTGATTGTGCATTGGTCCTGGGGTGTTAACACCTTGGCGCTTCCAGCCTATGGGGCAGTATAGCTGGAAAAGCCCTCAGGCAGAGAGACACCCGGAGCCATCAGCATTGGAACGCCACAGGGACCTCTGGGAATAGAGGCAGGGCGCTGGTGATGACCTGTCACATTATCCAAGAACAGCATTGGTTACCTGGCCTCCTCTTGTCCCAGCAGTTAAAAATTTTGCACTCGTTCGGTCTTGTATCCATAAACGAGCAGTTTTCTTGCCTGGGCTAACAAATTACATTTTTCCTGCTTTTGGAACTAGCTGCTACATATCTCCCCGCTGCCTCCGTGGAAAATTGTCCTGTCAGCAGTATCACAATGTGATTTCTTCATCAAAGGTCATTGCCAATTATTTCATAAAAAACTGAAGCTTCAGTAGTTACCTGATTTTTATCTTTTTTTAAAAGGTAGGTCATTTTTATTTCATCACTGTCACCTTATTGCCTATCTGGCCATGAAAAGGCATGCAGTAAAACCAGCAACTTTGCCTTAGCCTTTTGTTATTGCTCCATATTTCCTGTGTCATTTTATCTCCTGTTCTGGAGAAGATCAGAGCTGGTTAGTTCAAGTGCTGGATAAATGAACACAGGGAGATACAAGCAAACATATGCCCAAGATCTTCCCCAGTTCTTCAACTGGTCTGGATTCCTCATCCTAACAGCAGGAGATGATGAACACCACCAGAGGTGTCATAACCACTCTCAACATAACTAGCTCCTAGAAGGAGGCCTGCATGATTATTAATGGTGATTGTTTCTTGCTGGATGCCCTAGCCTCAGAGTTCTACCTACTGATAACTCCTACAGGGACCAGGGCTGATTCTTCTGCTCCATATTGCCTCGACTGGGTACTCTGAGTAGGAATTCACCTCTTCTGTCTCAGCTCTCGAAACATTTTGTGGTGGTTCTTTTATACCCCTTGGCACTTATGAATTTGTCTTCCTACCCAGATTAAGAATTTCTGGAGGCCCCAGACTGTGCCCTACTCTGCATCTTTCCTTTTCTCACAGCACTCAGTATGGTGTCTGCCATGTTTAGATGTTCAGTGAACATAATGAGTCTAACTGAATTGGAATTTGGAGGAAGAAAATCCTCCCTCGTCCCTTCCCTGTACCTGTTGCAGTATTAGAATGTGTCATAGATGGATGTCTAGTGGCCTTTCTGGAAGTGTCACAGCACCCCTGCAGCAGACACATGTCAACCAGGCCTGAAATTTACACTATGAAAGGCATTCATGTCCAAAGAAGCTTTTTGTAAAAAGAAGTTTAAAAAAAAGAACCAGGGAGTGGATAGTGTCTTATTGCTACCCGTTAGTATTAGGTTGAACTATAGGAAATTGCTATTGTTAAGGTCACAAATGGTGGTTCCTACCTAATGTCTTAGCATGATTAGTAGATTTATGGGCAGGGGAAGATGTAGGAAATGGCATTGCCACAATTGTTGTGGAAAGAGGAAAGCCAAGAATACTGTTGAACGGAGACAGGCTGCTGTGGGGTTTGCAGGAAGGGGCCCCAGGAAAGTATGTTTATTTGGGGAAAGAGGGTGATAAAGATGAGATGGACACAAAGCAAAGTGAGTCTCCCCAAACCTTATAAAGTTGGCTCAGGCCACTTCTGTCACAGTGGGCCAATGCTTCCAGAGGGTTGCTACACTAGATTATGTGAGGTACGCCCTGCTTTCTTTCTGTTTCTGTTTCTTAATATGGGCAGCTCAAGGGTGTACAGCCAAGAGGGAGAGTGGCTCTTCTCGAAGAGGTACTTGTATCTACAAGTCCCTACTCAATGCAGGCAAGTTTCAGCCCCAATTAAATGCTGTCCATCCATGAATATTTGCTAGTAGGCATCATAAACCAAAACCAAAATCAGCACCTGCACCCTCTATTCACACATGGGGGTACCTCAAGCCATCTTCAAGAGAAAAGATCCCAAACTCTGTGGTCAATTTATAAAAATGTAAAGTGTAACCAGAACCACAGATGTGATTGCCCCAGTGGGTCAAAACCCAACTGGCTGAGGCTTTACCTTTTGCATACTAATGAGCAGTAATGCTTGGAGACCTTGATGTGGCCCTTGGTTCATGTAACTATCAGATATTCAGATGTTATAGTGAGATCCTGCTGAGTGAGAGAGGAGGCATCAGCATTTATGTTTGGTACCAACAAAGGGTGCATTCACTTAATGAGGTGAGGTGGGAAAGGAAGATGTGGGAATTACACACTGAAATAGGGTAGGGGAGGAATAGCACTTCTTTGTATTTTAGGAAGGTGCATCACCCACAAATGGAATCTACAAGCCAGGGTATTTTAATGTTTGCTCTGAGAACTTGATCTTTCAGAGGTCCATTAAGCAATTTTCATGGATTTTTCTGTTCTCCCTTGTACCTACGTTGACAAGTGGAACTCTTCTATTCCATCATAACCAAGAAACAGAAAAGGTGTTAAGGGCCATTGGGTAATTCAGTAACTCATCGATGTGTGTTACATTTAAAGGTATAGGATGGTATAGCAGCAAAAAAGTGAATTCTAGATTCAGCTCTCACACTAGTGGTGAGAATTCAGATAAATTCCTTAACTCTTGGAGCCTGGATTTTTCTCATCTGTAAAATTACAGTGGATTTGATGATTTCTATGTCCCATCCAATTGTACAATTCTATCATTCTATTATAGATTTAGGTTGCTATTATTGTTTAATATAGCTATTGTCACCTTGTGAATGGGGGTAGGCATTTGTAAAGAAAATATTGGCCAGGCAATAACCAAATAATGTATCCTTTTGGTCTCCTGTGTTCCTACTTTTGTCCCTCCATTGCTCTCCAAAATGCATGGAAGTGAATCAGCAGGAATGTAGGAGCCCTCATCCTTAAAAACCACCTCTATTTTTACTTTATGAAAACAAGAAAAGGAAAAAGAAAGGGGCAATACATAGGCATGGCATAATAGAGCAAAAGGATAAGATCATTAACTGGGGGAAATGAGCCATAGTTCCCTAAGCTTTAATAAAGACTTGGAGAAGAAAATAGCCCCCAAGAAAGTTTTTTCCCCTTAGAACACCTAGAAGAGTGTTGACTTTTCCTGTCTTTGTATTCTTTCACTGCACTCTATTAGAATTGATTCAGAGAAAGGACTGCACCTAGAGTACATAATAAACATCTCCAGGAGAGGTGGGGAGGATGGGCAGAAGCAGGAAGGAGATGAAGGAAAATCAATTGCTCGGTGCTGACAACTTCTTCTTGTAATAACAGTATTCTGTCACATTGCATTAGCTGCACTTTTCAATTGTATGTGTTTTTGCTAACAGGCTGTAAAACTGTAATCATATGAGCACCGAATACATTGTATTAGTGGGAATGATTCAAGGGGATGTGCACTTTATTATACCAGTATGGTGTATAATGTGTTGCTTACCGAAGTGAGACTTATCATTTTAGTGAAGGAATATTTATTATTTGTTTGTTGTAGCATTGGTGCCTTCCAGGGAAACCTGCCTGATTCTGCTGGGATTGGGGTGAGGTAAGATTTTCTCCTACTCTTCCTTCTCTCCCCACTCCACAGATCCAAGCAGCATGACCCTGAAATTGGGATAAAAAATCACTTGGAATACCACGTTCCCAACCATCTGAGAAAGCAATAGCTCTGCCTGGATTTCCAAACAGCATTTGTAAAGCTAATGGGATTGTTGCTGCAAAGCACCTTCTGCACAGAGAGTTGAAGGAACAAAAGGGGAGGAATTTCACAAGTGTATGGAAGTGACTATGGATTGAACAGATCCTTTGGGGAAAGGATATGCTGAGAAAGATGGGTTAGAATTAGGGGGAAGGGGGGATGAAGGGGAGAAGCAGGATCCTTGAGCATGGATTTCTTGGTTTTAAAGAATTTTGCAGGAAATTAACCCTTTCCACCTAGTGCTGGAGTGTATTTGTAGCCTTTCTAGTAGAGTTTCCATGATTACCTTGCTGTGAACTCTTGTAGTGCGAATTGTCCATCCACTCAATGGTCGTTGATTACACATCGAATGGAGTGTTGTGTGTGTGCGTGTGCATGTGTGTGTGTGTTTGCCGCCTCGATTCATAAGGATTGTGCCTTGGATGGCATTCCTCTTCTTCATGGCACAGTGTCCTGAGGTGTTCAACAAGCTGCTCTTGCTTGACTGACCTCAACTAAAATTGACACCTGGACCCGTCCTTGTATCCTTTTGGTAGGGCTGCTGTAACAAAGTACCACAAGTTGATGACTTCAACAACAGAAAGGTATTGTCTCACACTTCTGGAGGCCGGAAGTCCAAGATCAAGGTGTCGGCAGGGTTGGTTCCTATTGAGGACACTTCCATGCCTCTCTCCTAGCTGCTGGTGGTTGCTTGAAATCTTTGGATTCTTAGGTTCTTAGGTGCATCGCTCTGCCCTCTACTTTCCTATTTACATGATGTATGTGTTTCCCTGTGGCATTAGTGGGGACGATTCAAGCGGATGAGTGCTTTATCATACCAGTATGGTGCAGAATGTGTTGCTTCCCGAAGTAGGACTTCCAGCCCTCCCTCAAGGCCTGGGCCTCTTAGTGAAAGACCCTACATGTGTGGCTGTGTCTCAATTTCCCCATTTTATAATTATACCAGTCATACTTGATTATGGGGGCAGTATGACCTTATCTTAACTACTTACATCTGCAGTGACCCTATTTCCAAATCCGTTCACATTCTGAGGTACTGGGGGTTAGGACTCCAACAAATAAATTGTGAGGGGGACACAATTGAACTCATAACAGTACTCCACCTCCAAGAATTGTTTATAATGCACACTTTGAGACTGGTACAAATTTCCCATCTAAATCTAGCGATGCCCATCAATTGACAGTAGCCTCTGCAATCAGGAGTAAACCCAACACTGCCACTCACCACGCAGCAAGCATTGTTTCAGGTGCGTTAAATGCATTCGTTTATTTAATACTCAATATCACTATGAGGTAGTTTTTATTCATATCCTCCTTTTACAGATGAGGAGATTGAGGCACAAAGGGAATTAAGTAAATTGTCCCAAATGACACAGTGGATTTGGGTTTCAAACCTGCATAATTTGGCTCATGAATTTCTGCATTTAACCACTGTTTTTTTATAGCCTCTCCAAATTAGACAGAATCTGGGTGGCTCCTTATATAAATGCTTCCTCTCTTTATATAATATTTGTATTTATTTTTTCTGACTATGGCTTTTTAATACAACACATGAACGTTATAAAGCACTTAGACTTTAGGTCAAGATGCAAGTGAGCCTCAATTTGCACTTCCCAGTGGCCCAGCAGACAGTGCCATCCTTTTAAATGGATATTTCATTGAAGACTCATCAGGGAGGTGTTCTGGGACTTGAGCACAGGCTGGTAAGTAAGGACAGGCTGGTAAGAGGAAATAAAGACGCAGATGGGTAGGGATAGCATGGTGTTGGTTTGCGCTCCAAGTTACACTTCCTCAAAGTCATGTGGTGACTTTGACCAGTATCTGGGCTCTAGTCCAAGAATGAAGTGGATCCAGTCTGGTGGGTAGAGAATGCCAGCAGGTGTCTGCAGGCAGGGGTGGCATTTGGAGGCAAAATAATGGAGGATCTTGTTCCTGTGGTTAGTGACTTAGAGTGAGAGCCCATCTAGTGGTACAGGTTATGGACATAGGAGTCCAGCTCCCAGCAGAGGGTCTGGCCAAGATGGCTGAGGGGAAATAACATATATTGAGACCCTGTTGGACCTTCCAAAAATCGCTGTGAGGATTTATTATTATTTCCATTTCAAAACTGGGCCTTAGATGCTTCCTAATCTACCCTTGTACTCATAGCTAGCAAAGGACTGAGCTAGAATTTGACCCCTGTGCTGTCTAGACCAAAAGCCTGAACTCTTTCACTGTACCGCATGATCTCTTAGGTTGACACAGGGGAAATTAAATGGAACTGAGGGTACGGGCTGCAGATCCTTGGTGTCTAGTGATGAGTGGGGCTGGGGGAAGAAAGAACCAATACTGCAAACACAGACAGTAGACAGAATTCCCTCATACATGTACACTCACTTATATGCTGACCACTTATGTGTGTTGGCCAGGTAACCAAAATGATGGATTTAGTGAGGTCTAAGTGGGGATCAGTCAGCATTATCCCAAGGCAAGGTTTCCTTTCTGAACTTGAAGGTATTTAAAACCTCCCGCTTTGGTCTCTGTTACTGCTTAACGCTGTCAGCCTTAGGTATCCATGTGGGTTTCACTTCCACAGATTCAACCAGCTGAATCCGAGTGCTTCAGGCCCTGAGGACATTATAATTTACTTTAAAGTAATTAAAAATGGGCTATAATATGCTTTGATTTATGCTTTTTGTATTGCCTCGTATTGAATTGTACTGAAATCCATTTATGTATTCACACACAATTATATATTTGCTGCATAAAGTTTCTCTTGATTTTGTAATTTTCCAACACCTCCCTTTTCTGAAAAAACAGCAGGTATTTTTTGTACACCTACTTATTACGTGATAAGTATTGATAAAAATTCAATTAAACAATCAAGTTAAGAAGAAAAAAGGGGGAATTTTATTCACGCCAAACTGGGGATTATAACCCAGGAGATAAGATTCTCAGAAAGCTCTGAGGACTGTTCCACCTGTTAGAAGTTGAAGACACAGTCATATACATTTTTGAGACAAAGGATTGTACATGAAAGCAACATACTGACATGACATTTAACATAAAGTTCCCCAAAGGACCCATAGTCCAGGTAAGCACGTACAAAGCCAGCAGCAAGTCACCATGATCCTGCACAGAGCTGGGGAAGAACGCATTCTCTTAAGAAGTTACATTGCTGGCGTCAGAAGAAAGAAAACAATTGATCTTTATGGTGGAGCAGGCACTCCCATCTCTGAGGAGCTCTGGTTAATGTGTGATGCAGATGAACACTGCACATTAAGGAGGGAAGGAGAAGGCCCAAACAAACAGAGAGAGAATTTTATGTTTAATTTTTCTTGTCCCACCTTAAAACACAAATTTTATTTCGTCATAGGTTCTGTGGGTGAACCAGAAGCACAAAAGACAAGGTCCTGACCTCCCATGATTTATGCTTTGTTTTTACAGAATATATTTTTTAAATCTTTATTGGAATATAGTTGATTTCCAATGTGTTAGTTTCTGCTATACCGCGAAGTGAATCAGTTATACATATACTTATATCCACTCTTTTTTAGATTCTTTTCCCATATAGGCCATTACTGAGTATTGAGTAGAGTTCCCTGTGTCCTTATTAGTTATCTATTTTATATATGCTAGTGTGTATACGTCAATCCCAATCTCCTAATTTATCCCTCCCCCGCTCCCTTACCCCCTGGTAACCATAAATTTGTTTTCTACATCTGTAACTCTGTTTCTGTTTTGTAGATAAGTTCATTAGTACCCCTTTTTAGATTTCACATATAAGCAATATCATATGATATTTGTGTTTCCCTGCCATGACTTATACTTTTAGAAGTCATTGACATGTGAAAGTTAAGTATCAGTGGAAGAGATAAACAGAAGTACCGCATGGTGGTTCTAGAGAGGTCTACAAAGGAGTTAGGAATGGTATGAATAATATATGCTCCAAGAACTCAGGGGAGGGGTTCCTGTGGTGAGTTGGGCTGTTCTGGGAAGAAATCAAACTGGAAAATGGAGCAGAGAGAAGGCCAAACTTGAGTGTGATGAAGACTTTATTCCCCACACTCAAATTTTCCCTGGGGGATTTTGAACTGACATTGAAATGGATGATGATATTTTTACCAACCCTTGAGCTTTTTGTGAATTTTTTTTCCTGAAGTAAAATCCTCTGGTTTCATTGGTGATGAGTCCATCTTTATGTGGGTTCTCTTTGGGCTCAGTGGTGCCTCCAGGGGAAGGGCCTGCAGTAGCTCTTAGATCTCTGCTTCGAGTTATCTACTTCACCAGCTCACTGTGATACTCTTTCCATCCACCAAAAATGGGGCTCTCAGCAGAGCAGAGATGGAGGAAGAGCTGTGAGGTCAGGCAGGTTTGGCAAGGCTTCCACTTCATGACAAACTGACAGTGTCTAGAAATAAGCTAATTTTGTAATCAGCCTGTTTTGAAGCCATTATTTATGTTTCTCTATAATAGGAACAATGGTATTTTAATGATCTACATAGCATTTAATTATAATTCAGTTATCTGATGTAAGTAATTTCAGTACCTCTTAATATAACAAATCTCCAATGTGAATTATCTAGCTAATAAGAGATGACAGTTGGTCGATACTCTGTGAACCTCACCATCTTTCACTAGAACTTGCTGTGATAAGTTAAATAAACCATCCTTCCATGTGGGAAACTCCCTAGGTAGCCCTCAAGGGAAATGCAGGCACTGAGCTCCGTAGGTCCAGACAAATGGTGACATCTTTGGCATAAAGATGAGGCTGTCAGAGACAGCTGATTGCTGTGTGTGATGTGAGGCTCTTGACTCTTATTACCTAATTATGAAGGCTGGAAAGCTCAGGTTAGGACAGAGCAATAATGAAGTCACGGTCATAGATTCTGTCCTGTGTAGGGTTAGTCTTACTTTATTCTTAATCCTGAAGAGTCATTTTTTAGAGTGGTAAATTGCTCAGAAGAAATAGGCACTGACAGTTGGACTATAAAAATCACAGTTTGTAAAGAAAGAAAGTCGTATTATGGGGAAATGTCTTTCAAAAAAAATTATCTGGGATTTCTGGACAAAAGGATACAGATCAGCTCTTTTGGCAGCAAGAGCAATGTCTGCTGATGATTTTCTGTGTGTGTAACCATTGATCCCACGTTTCCTTGACCCCATTTGGGCATGGAATCCCCAGAGCTGGCTCTACTCACATCTTCCTTGGAAGTATGCAGCCTTGTTTGGGATTGATAGGAAAAAATAGACATGCGGAAACTCAGGAGAACCTCACATGACTGTGCCCCAAGTAAACAACTGTGGGCTCACTTGGCATCTTAAAGCCCTGTCAACGGAAATTGTACTTGGTGGAGTATCTACACAAGCTTAATTATAAAATGACAATATCACTCCAAGTTGAAAAGAAAATTGGAATGGAAATAGGGTCTAATGATCAGAAATCTGAACATTAAGACCACTGGAGATTTTTTTTTGAATCTGCACTCGGCCATGGAGCTGAGGTGTCCAGAGCAGCCATTTCACTGGAGGAACTCTAGTCTGAAGGGCCAGCCGGGTGCAAGGCCTCTGCATGCGGCATCCTGTCAGCAAGTGAAACTAGAGGAAGCACAAAGAGAAACAGAGGGAAAAAAAAAGGAGGAACCAAGATGGTGGAGTAGAAGGACATGCTCTCACTCCCTCTTGCGAGAACACTAGAATCACAACTAGCTGCTGGACAATCATCGACAGGAAGACACTGGAACTCACCAAAAAAATATCCCATATCCAAAGACAAAGGAGAAGCCACAATGAGATGGTAGGAGGGGTGCAATCACAGTAAAATCAAATCCCTTACCTGCTGCGTGGGTGACTCACAGACTGGAGAACACTTATACCACAGAAGTCCACCTTCTGGAGTGAAGGTTCTGAGCCCCATGTCAGACTTCCCAACCTGGGCGTCCAGCAATGGGAGAAGGAATTCTGAGAGAATCAGACTTTGAAGCCTAGTGGGAATTGATTGCAGGACTTCGACAGGACTGGGGAAAACAGAGACTCCACTCTTGGAGGGCACACAAAAAGTAGTGTGCATATCGGGACCCAGGGGAAGGAGCAGTGACCCCAGGGGAGACTGAACCAGACCTACCTGCTAGTGTTGGAGGGTCTCCTGCAGAGGTAGGGGGTGGCTGTGGCTCACCGTGGGGACAAGGACACTGGCAGCAGAAGTTCTGGGAAGTAATCCTTGGAGTGAGCCCTCCCAGAGTCTGTCATTAGCCACACCAAAGAGCCCAGGTAGGCTCCAGTGTTGGGTTGCCTCAGGCCAAACAACCAACAGGGAGGGAACCCAGCCCCACCCATCAACAGTCAAGGGGATTAGAGTTTTACTGAGCTCTGTCCACCAGGGCAACAGTCAGCTCTACCCAACACCAGTCCCTCCCATCAGGAAACTTACACAAGCCTCTTAGATAGCCTCATCCACCAGAGGGCAGACAGCAGAAGCAAGAAGAACTACAATCCTGCAGCCTGTGGAACAAAAACCACATTCACAGAAAGATAGACAAGATGAAAAGGCAGAGGGCTATGTACCAGATGAATGAACAAGATAAAACCCCAGAAAAACAACTAAATGAAGTGGAGATAGGCAACCTTCCAGAAAAAGAATTCAGAATATTGATAGTGAAGATGATCCAGGACCTCGGAAAAAGAATGGAGGCAAAGATCGAGAAGATGCAAGAGATGTTTAACAAAGGCCTAGAAGAATTAAAGAACAAACAAACAGAGGTGAACAATACAATAACTGAAATGAAAACTACACTAGAAGGAATCAATAGCAGAATAACTGAGGTAGAAGAATGGATAAGTGCCCTGGAAGACAGAATGGTGGAATTCACTGCTGCAGAACAGAATAAAGAAAAAAGAATGAAAAGAAATGAAGACAGCCTAAGAGACCTCTGGGACAACATTAAATGCAACGACATTCACATTATAGGGGTCCCAGAAGGAGAAGAGAGAGAAAAAGGACCAGAGAAAATATTTGAAGAGATTATAGTCAGAAATTTCCCTAACATGGGAAAGGAAATAGCCACCCAAGTGCAGGAAGCCCAGTGAGTCCCATACAGGATAAACCCAAGGAGAAACACACCAAGGCACATAGTAATCAAATTGGCAAAAATTAAAGACAAATAAAAATTATTGAAAGCAGCAAGGGAAAAACAACAAATAACATACAAGGAAACTCTCATAAAGTTAACAGTTGATTTCTCAGCAGAAACTCTACAAGCCAGAAGGAAGTGGCATGATATACTTAAAGTGATGAAAGGGAAGAACCTACAACTAAGATTACTCTCCCTGGCAAGGATTTCATTCAAATTTGATGGAGAAATCAAAGGCTTTACAGACAAGCAAAAGCTAAGAGAATTCAGCACCACCAAACCAGCTCTACAACGAATGCTAAAGGAACTTCTCTAAGTGGGATACACAAGAGAAGAAAAGGACCTACAAAAACAAACCCAAAACAATTAAGAAAATGGTCATAGGAACATACATATCGATAATTACCTTAAACATGAATGGATTAAATGCTCCAACCAAAAGACACAGGCTTGCTAAATGGATACGAAAACAAGACCCATATATATGCTGTCTACAAGAGACCCACATCAGACCTAGGGACACATACAGACTGAAAGTGAGGGGATGGAAAAAGATATTCCATGCAAGTGGAAATCAAAAGAAAGCTGGAGTAGCTGTACTCATATCAGATAAAATCGACTTTAAAGTAAAGAATGTGACAAGAGACAAGGAAGGACACTACATAATGATCAAAGGATCAATCCAAGAAGAAGATATAACAATTATAAATATATATGCACCCAACATAGGAGCACCTCAATACATAAGGCAACTGCTAACAGCTATAAAAGAGGAAATCGACAGTAACACAATAATAGTGGGGGACTTGAACACCTCACTTACACCAATGGACAGATCATCCAAACAGAAAATTAATAAGGAAACACAAGCTTTAAATGACACAATAGACCAGGTAGATTTAATTGATATTTATAGGACATTCCATCCCCAAACAGCAGATTACACTTTCTTCTCAAGTGCACACGGAATACTCTCCAGGACAGATCACATCTTGGGTCACAAATCAAGCCTCAGTAAATTTAAGAAAATTGAAATCAGGGGCTTCCCTGGTGGTGCAGTGGTTGAGAGTCCAACTGCCGATGCAGGGAACACGGGTTTGTGCCCCAGTCCAGGAAGATCCCACATGCCGTGGAGCAGCTAGGCCCGTGAGCCATGGCCACTGAGCCTATGCATCTGGATCCTGTGCTCCACAACAGGAGAGGCCACAACAGTGAGAGGTGTATGTACCGCAAAAATAAAAATAAAAAATCTTCCAACAAACAAAAGTCCAGGACCAGATGGCTTCACAGGTGAATTCTATCAAACATTTAGAGAAGAGCTAACACCCATCCTTCTCAAACTCTTCCAAAAAATTGCAGAGGAAGGAACACTCCCAAACTCATTCTGTGAGGCCACCATTACCCTGATACCAAAACCAGACAAAGATACTACAAAAAATGAAAATTACAGACCAATATCACTGATGAATATAGATGCAAAAATCCTCAACAAAATACTAGCAAACAGAATCCAACAACACATTAAAAGGATCATACACTATGATCAACTGGGATTTATCCCAGGGATGCAAGGATTCTTCAATATATGCAAATCAATCAATGTGATACACCATATTAACAAATTGAAGAATAAAAACCATATGATCATCTCAATAGATGCAGAAAAAGCTTTTGGCAAAACTCAACACCCATTTATGATAAAAACTCTCCAGAAAGTGGGCATAGAGGGAACCTACCTCAACATAATAAAGGCCATATATGACAAACCCACAGCAAACATCATTCTCAATGGTGAAAAATTGAAAGCATTACCTCTAAGATCAGGAACAAGACAAGGATGTCCACTGTCACCACTATTATTCAGCATAGTCTTGGAAGTCCTAGCCACAGCAATCAGAGAAGAGAAAAAAATAAAAGGAATACAAATTGGAAAAGAAGATGTAAAACTGTCACTGTTTGCAGATGACATGATACTATACATAGAGAATCCTAAAGATGCCACCAGAAAACTACTAGAGCTAATCAATGAATTTGGTAAAATTGCAGGATACAAAATTAATGCACAGAAATCTCTTGCATTCCTATACACTAATGATGAAAAATCTGAAAGAGAAATTAAGGAAACACTCCCATTTACCATTGCAACAAAAAGAATAAAATACCTAGGAATAAACCTACCTAAGGAGACAAAAGACCTGTATGCAGAAAACTGTAAGACACTGATGAAAGAAATTAAAGATGATACCAACAGATGGAGAGATATACCATGTTCTTGGATTGGAAGAATCAATACTGTGAAAATGACTATACTATCCAAAGCAATCTACAGAGTCAGTGCAATCCCTATCAAAGTACCAATGGCATTTTTAATGGAACTAGAACAAATAATCTTAAAGTTTGTATGGAGACACAAAAGACCCCGAATAGCCAAAGCAGTCTTGAGGGAAAAAAACCGAGCTGGAGGAATCAGATTCCCTGACTTCAGACTATACTACAAAGCTACAGTAAACAAGACAATATGGTACTGGCACAAAGACAGAAACATAGATCAATGGAACAGGTTAGAAATCCCAGAGATAAACCCAAGCACCTATGGTCAACTAATCTATGACAAAGGAGGCAAAGATATACAATGGAGAAAAGACAGCCTCTTCAATAAGTGGTGCTGGGAAAACTGGACAGGTACATGTAAAAGAATGAAATTAGAACACTCCCTAACACCATACACAAAAATAAACTCAAAATAGATTCGAGACCTAAATGTAAGACCAGACAGTATAAAACTCTTAGAGGAAAACATAGGAAGAACACTCTTTGACATAAATCACAGAAAGATCTTTTTTGATCCACCTCCTAGAGTACTGGAAATAAAAACAAAAATAAACAAATGGGACCTAATGAAACTTCAAAGCTTTTGCACAGCAAAGGAAACCATAAACAAGATGGAAAGACAACCCTCAGAATGGGAGAAAATATTTGCAAATGAATCAACGGACAAAGGATTAATCTCCAAAATATATAAACAGCTCATGCTGCTCAATATTAGAGAAACAAACAACCCAGTCCAAAAATGGGCAAAAGACCTAAATAGACATTTCTCCAAAGAAGACATACAGATGGCCAAGAAGCACATGAAAAGCTGCTCAACATCACTAATCATTAGAGAAATGCAAATCAAAACTACAATGAGCTATCACCTCACATCAGTTAGAATGGGCATCATCAGAAAATCTACAAACAACAAATGCTGGAGAGGGTGTGGAGAAAAGGGAACCCTCCTGCACTGTTGGTGGGAATGTAAATTGATACAGCCACTATGGAGAACAGTATGGAGGTTCTTTAAAAAACCAAAATAGAATTTCCATATGATCCAGCAATCCCACTACTGGGCATATACCCAGAGAAAACCATAATTCAAAAAGACACATGCACCCCAATGTTCATTGCAGCACTATTTACAATAGCCAAGTCATGGAAGCAACCTAAATGCCCATCGACAGACAAATGGATAAAGACGTTGTGGTACATATATACAATGGAATATTACTCAGCCATAAAAAGGAATGACATTGAGTCATTTGTTGAGACATGGATGGATCTAGAGACTGTAATACAGAGTGAAGTAAGTCAGAAAGAGAAAAACAAATATCGTGTATTAACGCATGTATGTGGAACCTAGAAAAATGGTACAGATGAACTGGTTTGCAGGGCAGAATTTGAGACACAGATGTAGAGAACAAACGTATGGACACCAAGGGGGGAAAACCCCACAGGGGTGGGGATGGTGGTGTGCTGAATTGGGCGATTGGGGTTGACATGTATACACTGATTTGTATAAAATTGATGACTAATAAGAACCTGCTGTATAAAAAAAAACACTTAGTAAAAACTGATATATATATTAAAAACAAACAAAAAAAGACCACTGGAGTCCTAGGTCCAAATCCTTTCCCTTCATATTTGTTTCATTGACTCAATGAGCATTTTCTTTACAGATACTGTCTGTAAAACATTTCACATAATAACAAATAGTATCTTCTCCACATAATAACAAAATATCAAGTAATGTGAATTAATGAATGTGTGACTTACCTGTCCAATATATGCTGAGGTCATTTAGATTTCTACTCCAAAGTATATCTGAAATAGAATGATTTTTCTCTATATGCATTGCCATCACCCTGGTTTAAGCCATTAATGAATATCTCTTAAGTTCTAGCACTTAATTGGTCTCCCAATAATTCAGCTATTCTCCCATTTACTCACTAGGCTTCAGCAACATTGTTTTCCAGTTCTTTGAACTCTTAAGCAAAACAAAATAATAAAAAACAAAAAATTAAATCAAAACAAGTCATTCCCTAAAACCTCTGAGAACTCTGATCACACTGTCTGCTTGTCCTTCATAGCCTTTCATATACATATATATCATGATGTTTTACTTCATGTCAGTTTCCCCTCTAGATTATTATTAATTTAAAAAATTTTTATTGGGGTATATTTGATATTACTCAGCCATGAAAAAAGAACGAAATAATGCTGTTTGCAGCAACATGGATGGACCCAGGGATTGTTATACGGGAAAAGAATCCCTTCTGGATTATAAGTTTCATGAAGGCAGAGACTGACTGCTTTGCTCAGCACAATAACCAGTACCAGGATAGTGACTACCTGAAGGTAGGATACTCAATTATTTTTTTGTGGATAGAATATAGATTTCATCCATGAGTCTTAGTTTTTCCTCTCCTGGGAGAGACCTAATAGTCTAATTCTTCTTCCTCACGACAACTGTTTAGAGGATTGAAGGCTGCCTTTATTCACCACTCTATCTGCTGTAAGTTTGTATCTACAAGTTATTTACCTAGTGTTTCTGGAATACTTTTGATCACTTTGCCATTTTGGCCTGTATCTTGTAAATACAGTCTAGTTTGTGTTTTGCTATTTAAACGTAGTACCCAGAGATGAATGTGATTTCCCACCTGTGGTCTGACTGGTATACCCCTGAGCAGGACCAGCATCTTCTTCAGATGTTATATCTCCATTAACACAGCCTAAGCCTGCATCGATTCCTATGCAACTTCATCAGCTTGCTGCTGACTCTCGAGCCCACAATCAAGGAAAACTCTTAAATTTCTTTATTCAATATGCTCTTAGGATGCCATGTGGGTGTTTTGGACCCACTTCCAAAACTTTGCATTTATTCTTATAAAATATAATAATTTTACCTTGCTCGTTCCTAATTCTCTCATCCATCAAAATCATTATCTTTCTTGGATTCATGTTATCTGCAAAACCTGTCTCTTCATTCACTTAATTTTTTATTGAACACCTACTATCTGCCAAACTATGTATTAAGTGTGGCACTTTATAAGGTGGACGTGATAGCTACTTTCACAGGCATACAGTCTAGTCACTGACAAGAGTTGTGAGTGCTTCAATGAAGACACAACCTTATGGCAGTCATTTGGGATCCCTTCTAGGTACCTATCAATTAAGCAGAATTTTCTAGACATTTAGTCAACCAATTAATAACCCATCTAACATATTGTTGTTTGGCTCATTACCAACAATCTGGGTGTAAACTCTTTCAGGGCATCATTCCATGTACCATACTTCTTTGTGTCCTCACTGCACTCACATCCAAGTCTCTTTTCATTGAGACCATCTTTGCCCACTGTATATAAAATAGCATTGAATGCCTCCCAACTCCTGCCCCTCCTCTTCCCTTTGCCTGTTTTATATTTTCTTCATAGTACTTATCACTTGTTGCTATATCACATAGTTTGCTTATTTATTTTTTAAATTTTTTGTCCCGTGCCCCGCCCCCCCCCATTATAATATAATCTCTGTGAAGGCAGGAACTTTTTCTGTATTGTTCACTGCTATAATCCCAGTGAGAAGAACAGGACCTGACACACAGTAGGCAGTCAATCAATATTTGTTAAATGAAATTGACATAAATTAGCAAAAATCTTTCATCACAGTGTGGTAAAAGTCTCCTGTATCAGTCAGGGTTCTGGCAGGAAATAGATGGCGTATTCAAACTTGGTATTTGTGGAGAGTTTAATCAAGAAAATATTTACAAAGGTGTGGGAAGGGTTTGGGGAAGTCAAAGAGGGATATTGCAGTATTCTGGGGCAACAGCACAGAGACATTGGGTCCCCCAGGCCTGAAGGGAGAAGCAGAGGAGCAGCTGTGGAGAACTCAGAGAGGGTGGCTGTAAGGAGAGGGCCTCCAACAGGGATTGTAACCTGTAGTAGAGGGAGGCATCCAACTTTCAGGCTTGGGGATGAGACGGGAAATACATACTCTGTCCTCACTCTCTTTCTAGCCTCTGTCTCCTGCTGGGAACTGCCACTGGTCAAATTCCCATTGCTATCAGGCAAGAGAGCCCAATAATGCAGTTCTCAAGGTTCAGCCTCTCAAGGCATAGGGCAGGATGGGAAATGGTGGAGAGACTAACAGGAAGTATCCGGAACCCATCTTATGAGCTGTTGCCATTTAGTCACAAAGTTGCCCAAAGGGCATGGGGAGATCTGGTTAAATAGAGTATAAAGGGAAGCTGCTGTGGTGTGATTGAGAGAGAGAAAAGTTATGGAGGGGTTATGTGGATGTCAAGCAGCCCTGGGGGCAGGGAAGGGAGAAATCTTCCTCTCTCAAGAAAGGAGGTGAGTTTCTGAAAGTGGAAGCTAGAGCTGGAGAGAGGTGCATTCATGAGTAAAGCGTAGTGTCAAGCTGAGATGCTGATGGTCTTCATGCATTCTACTGTGAAAGTCCCTTGGACATCCATGATGTTGGAGAGGGCATTTTACCCTTGCAGGAGGAGTCTTAGAAAGCTGCACAAACAGTAGGACCTCACACCCCAATATATTAGAAATAACAATGTAGGAGCTGGGAGGTATCCAGATGAAGAACGTTGTTTATGGTATATGTCTAGCAATTGCTCTTTCCTCCATCTTTGAGGAAATTAAGATTGGTTTGGGGCGTGAATCTGTGCATTACAAGAATTTAGAAAAGGGTGAGACACTGTTTCAACTCTCTGATTCCTAGAATGAGCGTGACTTCTGAGAAATTTTCTTTGCATTAGTATTCAAACCACACTGAGAAGATGCCAAGACTGTAGGGAATAACAGGAGAGTTCAGCATCCAGGATTCTGGCTGTTGTTGACCGTTTTAAGCTGCAACTGTGGGTCCCAAGCTGGTACTCCAATTCCCTGCCTGCTGGGAGTGCCCTGCAGGGTCATCGCCCTTCCTTCACCCCAGCCACCTGCCAGTTGGCATTCAACAGTAAATTGGGGTCAGAGTGGTGCACCTTCCTTCTGGGTGAAAGAAGAGGGCTGCAAAATGTCCCAGGAGCCACCCCTAGTGCCAGACATGCAAGCTAAACTGGCAGAGTGGAAACAAGCTGAAAACTAATGCAAATGTGGGTGTGCAAGACAGAGCACACAGAGCTGGGGAAATGGCACTCTTCATTTCTGCTTGGTCAAGGAGTCACTGTGCTTTTTGAACCTGGGGCAGAGTGGCAGGACTAGCTGTTCAGAAGTGTCAACCCTGACATGAGGGTGGAAACTTGGGTGGAGTGGGGGAGTACTTCTGTAGTGGAAAAACACATAGCACCCATCAACAATCTGTAAAGGCCATAGAGAGCTTATGCTTCAAACAATAAAAAGGAGAAGAGGAGGAACAAAATTCTGAGGAAGAATAGAGTTTGTGTAAGGCATGGTGGCAATCACCCAGATGGTGGCTGAGGAAGGAGAGAGCTGGGGAAGACAGGATGCCATTAGGACATCGCAAACAGCAGTGAGGTCTTCCAGGTGAGAGAAACCTGGAAATCCAGTGAGAAGGGCTCCTTAACTGTAAGATAAAGTCTAAACAGTGTATCCTGGGTGGTCACATACATTTCCATGGTTCCCTCAAGACTTCCATGTGAGCTTATGACTCCCAAGTCAGAGTGATTGATGGAAGCTGATGATTTCCATCCCAGATTTCAATCCTGAGATTTCAGACTTTTTTTTTTTACTCAACTGGTCATTAATATCTGGATGCCCAGTAAGTACTTCAAATTCAAACCATCCAAAATGGAAATCAACATCCTCATCCCCACAAGCACCATCTTCCTTCATTTCTTTTAACTGTATTACATTCCCTCAGGTTATACAAACCAGACCCTGAACCACCATTATTTCTTGCTTCTTTTCCCTATCTCTATCCAATTTATCATTAGGTCCAGTTGACTTGAGTACTTTCTCTCTTCTTCAACACAATTACCACATCTTTAGTTTAGATCTTCATCATTTCTTATGAGTCATGACATCCTCTTCCAAGAGTTCCGTTCTCCATGAGTCCAATTTCTATGATGGAGTCATAGTGATGTTTCTGAAATTTATAACAGATTATGTTTCTCCCCTGCTTAAGATTTGCCTCCACTGCTTCAGGATAAACTTCAGCTTACTCAGCATGGCTTATCAGCATTACCTAAAACATCACTTCCTCAGAGCAGCTTCCCCCATCTCTAGCATCGGCTAGGCCTCCCCTATCTATATATTCTCATAATCCCTGTGACGGAGCCGGATCTGACTTACAAGTGGTGTTTCCCTTCTATCGAGTAGAGTTTTGGCCGATAGGTGGCTCTCAACCCAGGAACTTCACTTCCCACCCCCTTGCATCTAGGTGGAACAATATGGTTCATTCCCACATTGAAATAAGAGCTCAAGGGATGTGTATCACATCCAGGAGGGGTTAAATATCAGGTGCATTATCTTCCAGGCTGTTCCTTTCCTCTCCCTGACTAGCTGGATGGAGAGAATTTAGAAAAAAAAATACTTTGGGGAGATCCTGGAGGGTAGATGGAGCCAGAAGAAAGGATTTGAATTCTTGAGTTGCCCTTGGGAAGGAGAGCTGCCGATCTGCAGCTGTATCTGTGAGTAACAAACTTTTGCTCTGATAAGCCATTGAAATTTGGGGATTGGTTGTTACATCAGCTCACATAAATTACATCTGTCTACTTCCTTATCAGTTGTGATGGAACCTTAGTGTTCCTGCTTTTTCAAAAATCTGTCTTATCCACTAGATCACATTCTGATAGGACAGGGGCAATGTCTTTCTTGCTTACAACTACAGTATATTCATGGTAAGCCACAAAATCGTCTTTAGGTAATAGAAGCTCACATATATAGTTCTTACTATATTCCCTTCTTTTTTTTTTAGCCTCCAGATACTTCCAGTAGGAGTCAAATGAAAGTCATGATGCTATGGGTTGTGAAGGGAAAGTAGTATCACCAAGTGCTGTTTAACCGACTTAAGTTGGGCCGTTCATATGATGGGTATTTATTGAGTGTCTTTTAGAGCTATTATGAGCATAAAATATGGTAAAACGTGATATGCTTGGAAAATTACATGGAACTGTTCAATAGTATCAGTTAGTAGCAGAGTAGCAACTAATTACTTATTCTGTAAAATAGTACTGTAGGTGCAGTGGAGGCTGTAGAAGTGTGTATACACAGCATTCATATGCCCATAGGATCTTGAAATTCTTAGACTTTCCAGCCCTTAACACTTACTCTGGCCCATGTAACTGAATGATTTGGTTTAGTTGAAGATATTCATAGGTCAAGTGTGAAGCTGGTTCTATGCTCCAGAGAAGTAACTTCTGCCTGTCCCTCTAACAAGAAAAATGGAAGATCAGATGAGATGTGGTCTGTTAAAATGCCTTGGTAACTGTGGAATGCTGCACGATACTGCTGGGTGGATGTGGGCAGTGTCCTGGCTCCTTGGCCTGAGTGGAAGATGCTATCATTGCTAGTAGCTCTCCGGCTGGCCAGAATGCATGTGTCAAGGATTGTCTTCCCTTTTAAGCTGTCCCATTAATTGCTGTTTCCTGAGTATCTGATTTTGCACATAGAAATGAACGGTTACGTCTTCCAGTCTTAAGGCATCTGTTTTCCCTCCAGCTTGGGTAGACTCCCGTGACCCATAAGTACTTTCAATATCTTTCTTAAAGTCCTTTAATTACATTTTTACAATATGTTTTTAAATTACAAAAACCACACAGTGCATAATTCCATTCCCCCCACCTCCACCACCTCCACAAAAAGAAAAGAGCTAGTCTATTACAAATGAAGACTTTCTATTTAAATACCAAAGTCTTTTAAAATCTGATTCAGGAAAGTCAAGTCCGTGCTTGGTAATCTTGTATGCAAGCATCTTCAGATGGAGGGATCACCGATTCCACACGAGAGGAAATCAGATTGGGCCTGCGTTACTTAGAAAAATTGAAGACAAAGGGGCTTGGAACTTGGGTTATTCAGATAATTACCTATTTCCTGACATCACGTAATGCTTTCTGGACCTGAGCTTCAACTCTTTTGTGATTTTTTTTTCCAGCTCTGAAATTTGAACAAATTCATCCATTTAGATTTTTCTTCTATTTGATTCAGATATTTGCTCCCTGTCTGAGAAATTACATGCCAGCTTGCTGCCAGAAGCACCTTTCACAGCTGTTATAAATATCTGGGAAAAAGTAGGGGAGGATTAAATCGAAGATTGCAGCACCATTCCTCCCAGTGCCGAGGCAGTCCTGGAGGTTCAGATAATGATATCTCACATTTACAGTTTAGATCTTGAGTCCACTGAGCTAGGAGTGGATCCAACTTCTTATACCTTCTACAAAGCTTTTAAAGACTTGGATGGCTATTTAATGATAACATCTATTATTAATTAAATTATTCTTTATTGAAAAGTACTGTTATTTTTAAAATAACTTTATTCTTGGATCACACATGGGTGACTGGTAACTGTGCCTTGTAATTATCTAGCATATTTTCGTCATCTGAGTTTTGTAAGTCACAAGGTGCCAATGATTCTGCCCAAGGGTTCCTGTTTTGCAGACCAAAAATAAATTGTTTTGATTTGATGAGTAAGCAGGTAGAGCAGGGCGATCTGTGTGAGGTTTTTTGGTTACTGCTCTGAAAGTGGGTTTCCATGAGAGGCAAGGTCATAAGTGTGAGGATGTGAGTCTCTGTGCCCTGGAGGTGGGCAGAGCGCACCCGAGAGATGCTGAAGCAGCCTTCCCATCCATCAGGTGAGAGAGGATGAGGCACACGGGAGAGAGTATGGACCCTGCTGAAGAGGTAAAACAGCCCAGAAGGGGAGCAAGGATAGCAGCTTGATATCTTGCTGTTTTTCAGCTTCTGTTAGGGCCAGTCTTGTGTAGAAAGGACAGCAAAACTGACATGTTTCGGAAGCTTGTTTGTGGTAATATCAGGACTGTAGCCCAGCTCTACTGGCCTCTAGACTTGAGTGACGTCTACCAGACACTACTTCCTGGTAGACTGGCTTCACTGTTTGATAGGGGAAATTAGCAGATCTAATTCCAAGAGGTTCTCAAGAGGCAGCGAAACTTTGCCTAATCATACAAAGTAAACTAACTCTTCCAAAACAAACGCATTTGTTCATTCATTCATGCATTCAACATGTATTTATTGAGCATCTACCATATGCCAGTCACTGCTCTGCATACTGGGAAATAGCTTTGACCATGAACAATTCAAGTCCTGCCCTCATGGAGGTTACATTCTGGTGGAGAAACATAAGGAATAAAGAAGTAGGCAAATATGTCAATAAAATAATTTCACAAGAAAGGTTACAAAGAAAATAAAAAATAATAAGAGTAATGAAGGGGGTGGAGGTGGTAGATGAATATAGTGGTGGAAGGTGGAAAATAATTTAGGGGTTTCCACTTAACAATAAACAGATGCTACCTTCTAGAAAATGTCTGTAGGTTATAAAAGAAGCCATTCAAAGTAAACCAGTAAGCTCAGGAGATAGAAACGTCAATGAAGAAATTTAAAGATTTCTTTCCAGAATATTAAGTACTACTTTTCTATTGTTTTAAAAAATTAGCACTTTTATTATAGAAGTAGCACATTTGTTGACAATAATTAGACCATATAGTAGACCGTGAAGAAGAAAATAAAATTACCCTAAAACCCACCCCTAAGATTTTAATATTTATCTTCCATTTGCTAGGTATATAAAGATATGATTTTTACATAACGCTGATTTGAAACCAGCTTTTATGAACTAGCAGCATGTCATGAACATCTTTTGACATTAATTAATGCATAACTGCATCATTGCTTATCCTGGCTGGGAGGTATTCCACTGAAGAAGTGTACTCAAATTTATGAAACCAAGTCCCTGTTTTTGAGCACTTGTTTCTAGCTGTTTACTTTTATAAACAAAGCTTAATGAATCTCCTTGTATCTATATCTGTGCACATTTGTTTAATAATTTCTTTAGGGAAAATTCCTAACAGTGGAATTGCTAGGTCAGAAAGTCTGCAGTTTTATATACAGATTTTGAACTACGTTGCACAAATTTCTGTGAGAGAGGCTTTATGAATTTACACCAGCAGTGGACAAATATTCTTTTCTCCACATATTGGCCAATTCAGAATAGTAAGAAATACAGTAATAAGCGAAAAGAGGTGAACTGTTAATTTGTTTTTATCTTATTGCTGGTGAGATTTATAATTTTTAAAACTTTTTACTGGCTTTTCACATGTTTTCCTTTTCACGTGTCTTTTGCTAATTGTTAAAATTGTTAAAAGTGTCCATTTTTTCCCTTACTGACTTGCAAGACCTCTTTATGTAGCCGTTTTTTTCAAGTGCATACTATGTGGGAGGCACCTTTGCAGGATCTAGGAATAGATTGATGAACAAGGAAATATTGTCTCTTTTTTTAAACAGTCTTTCCCAGTTTATTCTTTGTTCTTTAATTTTTGTGAGTAGAATTTTTTGGAGGTTAAAAGTGTCCTGATTTTCCTACATGGTTTCATCTTGCAGTGCTATGTTAAAAAGCCCTGCCCAACTTCAAGATTATAAAAACTAGTTAGCTATTAGTTGAATAATTTATCTTTTCCCCACAGATTTGAAATGCCATCTTTATCATACACTAAATTCTGAAATACACATAGAGCTGCTTTGGGATTTTCTACTTGATTTCACTGATGTGTCTATGTTGGCACCAATGTCAAATTATTCTAAGTATTGTGGCTTTATAACACATTGGAATATCTGCTAAGGAAAATCCCAACTTATCACTGTTCATGTTCAAAATCTTTTTGCGTGTTTATTCTACCAGAACTTTATCAAGCTCCAAAAGGAAATTGCACTGGATTTTCAGAAGGTTTGAGTTACATTTAAAGATTAATTTACAGAGAATCTGTACAGCATTAGGTATTCTTACCACAGGAACACAACTTCTCTGTATTCAAGTCTGCTTATATGATACTCAGTAAAGTTTAATACTTTTCATTTAAAAGTTCCTGCATACTTTTTTGTCCAGTTCATTCCTAGACATTTTATGTCTTTGGTTGCTACTGTAAATAAGATCACTTTACCATTATATTTTTTAACTGATCATAATTGGTAGGTAGGAAAATTGCTGATTCACCTATTGATTCGTTGCTAGGCTTCTTAATGATGTATCTTACTAGCAGCCACAATTACAAATACTTAATCACTGGTGCAGCCTGAGAACCAACCAGTCAGCACAAATCCTGGTTGTGAATGGTTTGTTACAGACTTTCTATGGCATAGCAGCTGAATACTAACCCAGATGTCAGTTCTAATCCTTTTTCAGAAAAATCTCTTTTTCCAATATCTTTCATAGGTAAGTAACCATAACATCTATAATTTCTGGCCATTTTTCTTCCTCCTTTACAATATTTTGTTTTAGTGTTTAATTTCATTAACTAGAAAGGCAAGATAATCTTAAGTAGAAGTGGCGATAATGGAAATATTTATATTACTCCTGATTTTATTAGAAAAGTTTGTCAGGAGTAGATACTTCTGTAAATAATATTGAGGAAAATCTAACCTATGAATATTTTTTTCAATTAGGAATTGATGGTGAATTTCATCACATTCCCTACCTCCACCCTCTATCAAGATGGATTGTCTCCTCTGTCCTATTAATAAGGTAACATATTAATCCATTTCCAAGTTGAACCATCATATTCATCAACCCTACTTGGTCACAATGAATAACCTTTGTGTTATATGCCTGAATTTCATTTATTAATATTTTATTTATTATGTTTATAACTAATAGACATAAGTGTGATTGGTTAAACAACTGTTTTTTTCTTTTGCTTTGACAGGTTTTGGTAAAAAGATTGGTTTTGTTTTGTAAAATATATTGATATGCATTTGGATACTGTGTGATTTGGTGCATACAAGACTTTTATACATTTATTTTACTTTGTAGCCTTTATAAAAGTAAAATAATCCTTTTTGTCCCTTTTAATATTTTACTTTGAACTCTGTTTCTATGATGTCGATATTGCAACCTCTGAATTATGTTTTCCTTGTATTACCTGATCTATCTTTATCCGACCTTCTATTTTTAACATTTCTGAGTTGTTCCTTCATTGGAGGGCATGGAGAAAGATTTTATTTTTGATATAATTTACTCTGTATTTTAAGAGATTTAATTCTTATGAAAGACCATTTTTGTTTTGCAGAATGTGCTATATTAATTTGAATTACTAGACTGATAGATATAGTAGTTGTTGAGGTTTTCCCAAGCAAATGGCTGCCTTGTAGAATAGGCATCAATAACGTGGCAAGTTGTGTGAATTATGCTGTTGAGCCAGTAAGACGAGGACGTATGTGATAGACAGGTCTAGGACAGGTATGTACGGTAAGTCGCCTTCAATGTACCAGTATCAACAGCCCCACCTCTTATATTCACACCCTGTGTGAATCCTCTTTCCCACAGTGCAGCTGGACCAAGTGATGGCATCTAATCCATAGAATAAGGCAAAAATGTTGGGATGTCACTTCTGAGATTTAGTTATGTAGAAACCGTGGCTTCCATCTTGCACTCCCTGTCTTGTTCTCTTGATGGCTTGCTTTGAGGAAAGCCAGCTGCCATGTTGTGAGCTATGTTATGGAGGAATTCCATGTGGTATAAGAATGAGGAACTACATTCTGACAGCAACAACCTGAGTGAGCTTGGGTGCAGAATCTCCCTCAGACCAGCCTTCGGATGGGACCACACATCCAGCCAACACCCTGATTTCAGTCTTCTGAGAGACTCTGAACCAGAGGCACCCTGCTAAGCTGTATCTGAATCCCTGACCCACAGAGACTATGAGATAATAGATGTTTTCTCTTTTAAGCTACTGAGTTTTAGAATAACCTGTCACTCAGCAATAGGTAACTAATATAATACGTGACTGGATTTCTTGGGCGTTCATCACCCTTTGTTATTTGGTTTATGTGGATAAGCATGAAGGTCCCTGAGTTCTATTGTCATAGATCAATCAATCAACTAACACTAAGTTAATAAAATGTACAAAGCAGAGGTTAAGTTTAGTGATCTATCCATCCTTCTATCTGTATAGAACGTACAACTCTTGATTGTATAGTCAACCCTTTATCAGCTGTTCGATAAGGGACTGAATATAATTTTAGCGATGCAGAAATAAAAGTGTGATACATGGAAAGGTAAAGTATCTCATGGCAGTGATGAATTTTAGGAGTTGAGAGGGGGTGGCAGCCGACACTTTCTAGAGAGAAGGCCCTTCTGTTCAGTCCCAGGTGGTTTCTGTTACCATGTGAATTCTCATTGCATTACTTCATTTTATTTGTTTTATTTTCCTCTTTGCTTTATTTTATATAGTACTAAAAATTGACAAAGTTATGACAAGACTAGAGGACCAGTTTGTAAGTGTAAGAATAATCTATACTTGAAGATGAAAACATCAAATATGAAAATACGTATTGCCTTTATTGTCCATGAATCTTATTTCGCTTACTTATCAGGGAAACTTATTTTGAATTATGATGTCTAAAAAGCATGAAAAATGTTTTTCACCTATAAACCTACAGGGGCAACAAAAATAGGGTTCAGGAGGAAAAGTTATTTATGGAAATGGAGGATTTACTCACAATGAGACTGTTGAATCAGTTGAAAATTCATGTCACTTAGCCTAATGACCATTTGAGCAAAGTCTTAAAGTTGGAAGAAGGAAAGAAAAAGCCCAGTGTTCTCATTCAGAATAGGGTTACTTTTGGGTGGGTCATGTAGAAATTTAAACGTCAAAAAAAAAATAGGTTGTGGGACTACTAGAATAGATAGAAAAGCAATAGAAATATATGTGGAAATATTAATACATATAGAAAGATTACATAGCATAGAAAGTCATTATATGAATGAAACTAGACTACTTTGGAGAAAACATGTCAACAAGAGCACACAGTTTTAAGAGTTAAAACCAACTCCGGGATTGAACATTTCCAAAGATATACTGGGGCCTGGGGCTAATGTAGTGGGAAACTGCAAATAGAAACTGTTGTCTGTTTATCACTGCGAAGATCCATGGGTAATTTAAAGACCTTAGTTAGGTACATATGTTTTCTATGTACACCAACTTCTTGCTTTGCAAGGCCTTCTTGAAAAGGACAGTGATATAATTTGGGGAGTGTCTGTATAATTGTAATCCTTTCCTTTGAGGAATTCATATTTGGCCATGAAGGACAGTGCACAAGTGAGGCACTTAGACCATGGAGCCAGGTTCATAGCATGGAGGGGTCCATCACTGTGAGCCGGGCTGGAAAGACCATCTTGCAGCCCTGTGGCCAAAGAATGAGGGGAAAAAACAGCCCAGGTTTTATATATACTTTTGAAATAATTACTTCAACTTTATCAGGTAGAAATTCTTTTTTTATTGTTAATTATCTGAGGAAAATGAATTATTTCGAGAAAATTCAGATAGAAATCCTTATCCCCATTTTACAGCTGAGGAAATCAAGGCACTGAGAAGTAAGTAATTTGTCCACGGTCATGTAGCTAGTGAACAATGGAGCTGAAATTAGAACCCTGGGGATATGAATTCAAAACCCATAAACTTAATCTCTCTGTCCTAGTCTTATCCCCATCCCTGTACAGATTCATCTTCCTGTTGGGGAGATTTTGTGGGTGTTCATTGGTTGTGGCAAAGGAGAGAACTATTCCCTGTGGAAGTGGAATCATCCGCTGGTTTAATGTATGTTGATACTGTCTTGCTAATAAGATCACAGCTGTCTTGAAATCATTGTCCCTTGAGGTTTTTTCCTCTACCATTCTCCGGTATATTTTAATGTGGAATATATGTATCCGCCAAATCAATTACTTGGTTTCTCGATTACATGTGCATTCTGGTGTTCTTTTTCATTATTGCCTATTGAAGGTGCCATGCACTTACTAGTCCTGAAAGTTACTACTGAGCCAGTCAGGTTATATTTACAAGACTGTTTACAAGAACCCCAGGAGATTCAAAGAGTTTCTGCCCAAACATAGGGGCTACTTTTTAGAACGCTGGGGCACTCTTTAGAAATTTGAGAGCACATCTCTGGAGCCCTGCCATAAGTATTGTACAGAACTGATATTATACACCAAAAATTTGTGGAATAAATAAATAAAAATATAAAATACTGAATATGGGAAAGTGTCGAAGTTCAAAACGTGGAAGGAAACTTTGTTTTTCTTCCAGTCTTAATTCTTGCACACAGGTGAGAACAGAGGCAGGAAAGAGAGAGAGAAGGGAAATACAATATTTGCACCCAATGCTTGTCTAATAACTTTTTACTGAACTGCCTTGAAGAATAAAAAGGAAGGATTTATTTTATCAGTTCAGCTAACAGTGATCAAGGTCTTACAATGTGTTAAATTCAAATACCTGACATAGCACATTAACCCACTGGTTCTCAAATCTGCCTGCACGTTGGAATCGCCTGGGAGATTTAAAAATGATCGTTGCCTGGAGTCTACCTCCAGGGATTCTTATTTAATTGGTGTGGGGTGTGACGTGGACAAAACGTTTTTTTTAAAGTTCCTCAAGTGATTTTAATAAGCAGCAAACTTTGAGAACCCCTGTGTTACTCCTTTCGTCCAGTGGTTGTCAAACGTTTTCTGTAAAAGGCCAGAGTAAATATTTTAGTCTTTGCCAGCCGTAGGGTCTCTGTCACGACTACTCAGTCCTGCCATTGTAGCACTCACACAGCCATAGACAAAATGTTAAGAGAATAAGTGTAGCTGTGTTCCTATAAAACTTTATTTATGGACACTGAAATTTGCGTGTCATAAAATTTTCACATGTCACAAAATAGTCTTGTTTTTTAAAAAATTTTTTCTCAACCGTTTAAAAATATAGATTGAGGCATACAAAATCAGGCAGCTGGCTGGTTTTGACCATCGTTTGCAGGCTCGTGTTTTAATCCATTTAACTCCACAAAGGCACATGCAACTATTATTCTCATTTTTAATAGCTGAAGAAAGAGGCAAGATCTGAGGTCTGCTGGTGGTTGAGTCAGAATTTGACCATGATGCTAAACTACTCTTAGGAAGTATCAACATTTATCCCAAAAATCATAATTTTGGCTGTTCTTTGAGGTTAATTATGAGGCTAAGTGATGTGAGGGATGCACTCCTTCCAACCCCCATCATTTAAACAATAAATTGGGGACTTCCCTGGTGGCGCGGTGGTTGAGTCCGCCCGCCAATGCGGGGGGCACGGGCTCGAGCCCTGGTCAGGGAGGACCCCACGTGCCGCGGAGCGGCTGAGCCCGTGCGCCACAACTGCTGAGCCTGCGCTCTGGAGCCCGTGAGCCACAAGTAGAGAAGGCCTGCACGCAGCAACAAAGACCCAGCGCAGCCAAATATAAATAAAATAAATAAATTTATAAAAAAACAAACAAAAAAAAACAATAAATTGCCAATGAATTCAAATTAAACAATACCTCGTTTCACTAAAAAAAATTTCTTTTAACCATTGTTCAACACTCTGCTTCCCACATTGCTGAGGTTTCCTGGCCTTTAATGTGTTCAATGAGGGATTTACTGAATTTAATTGAAGTTACAGTTTTTCCTTGTTCATCATGTACCGCCAAATCAAGCAAATAGTGTTAAAATATTATGGTCAATTATACATATAAATCTTGCAGAGAGTTAATGAACATATTCTCTAGATTGTGGAACAGACTGGACACTTATCTTGCTCTTTAAGATAAAATACCACATCTGTATAATGCATTGCTAAGCTTTCTCCAAACTACACACTTTGCGTAGAATCCCATTTTCCATTAAATAATAATCATTGTAATTAATAGACTGGTTATTTTATCTCCCTAATCTGGTTACAGTAATTTATCAAAGGCATGTAAATGAAAGCTAGAAAAGTAGTGAACCGTTCTTTTTATAAGAAGGTAAAGAACATAAAACGTAATAATTCTCTAGGGAACGTAATTAGGTATGTGACTTCTTGTAATTCACTGAAGGAAATACATTAAGTGTTTACCATTGTTTTAAGGGCACTTGATTGGCTTGATGTGCACTTCTCATGGTTAGTGATTATGGCTACATTGATGGGTGAACTTGAATGTTTTCTTCAAATCTTTGAAAGTGCCCTGGGACGGACCAGCAGGATTCATTCCTAGTTCTGCATCCAGCAATCCTCAGTACTGACCAGATGAGGATGCAATGCCTCCAGGTGGTGCTGAGGACAATTCAGAGCTTGGATGTTCTTGAGAAGGATTTTAAAACCCTTTACCTCACCTTAACACAAGAGAGGATCTGTTACCACATCCACCCATTCAGTCCTCAGGCACTGACAGTTGATACAGACAAGAAAAGGATGGGGAAGGAAGGGGACCAGCCAGGTGGGCGAATCGGCTCTTGTACAGTTTCTGCTGTTCATCTTCAATTGGGCCAATCCGCCTGACCCTTTTTTTAAATTTTATATTGGAGTATAGTTGATTAACAATGTTGTGTTGGTTTCAGGTGTAGAGCAAAGTGATTCAGTTATACATATACATGTACCTAATCTTTTTCAAATTCTTCTCCCATTTAGGTTTTTACAGAATATCGAGCAGAGTTCCCTGTGCTATACAGTAGGTCCTTGTTGGTTATCTTTTTTTTTTTTTTTTTTTTTTTTTTTTGCGGTACGTGGGCCTCTCACTGTTGTGGCCTCTCCCGTTGTGGAGCACAGGCTCCGGGCCCCCAGGCTCAGTGGCCATGGCTCACGGGCCCAGCCACTCCGCGGCATGTGGGATCCTCCCGGACCGGGCAACAAACCTGTGTCCCCTGCATCGGCAGGCGGACTCTCAACCACTGCACCACCAGGGAAGCCCAGTTATCTACTTTAAATACAGCAGTGTGTACATGTCAATCCCAATCTCCCCATCTATCCCGCCCCCCCGCAAACCCACCTGACCCTTAATGCCAAGGCATTCTCCTTCTCTGTGCTCATACCTGTCCTGCCTAATCCACAGGACTCTTCCAAGTCTTGTACAGGATATACTTGCTATTAAACGGCACTGGCAGAGGCAGGATGGGCTCATGGTTTCAGTGCATTGAGTACAAAGAATAAACCTTGGAGACAGTCAAGCCTGGATTCAAGTCTCAGTTACACTCCCTCTGAGCTGATGATCGTGAGGATGTTACTAGATTTCTGGGCGTCTTGATTCATCGTTGATGAAATACGGCTATGAAGAGTTTTTTTGTGAGAATGAAATCTGAAAATGCACCCAAAACCTCAGAATAGTAACTGAGCTGAGAGGGAGCCTTAAAGAAATATTTATCTTCATCTCTTTCTCCCCTTTATCTTTCTCCTTCCATTTCAATAGGCTATAAGGATTGATGGACAAAGAGCTACCCATCTTTCTCTGCAGCCACCTAGTCCTTTAGAATTTCCATTTGGAAGGAAAGGAAAAGAGCAAAAAGAAAGGCCCAAAAGAGAAACAAAATCTGATCATGTCATTATCATCCTTACCCCTTCAATGGCTTTCCATTGTTCTCAGGACAAAGACCAAATTCCACCCCACCCCAGCCCCGTTCTGTCAATGAGCTCTGGCATTACTATTGCCACCAACTTTGTAGCTTAAACAAACACCCATGTGTTGGCTCACAGATCAGTAGGTCAGAGTCCAGCCATGTGTGGCTGGCTTCTCTGTTCAGAATCAAAATGGTGGCTAGACTTTGTCTGGAGGCTCTGAGAAAAATCCACTTCCAAGCTCTATGGATTGAATCGTGTCTCCCCTCTTCCCTCTCCCAAATTCAGAACCTCAGCATGTGACCCAATATCTTGAAGGTGATCCAAATCCAAACCAAGTACCTCAAAATGTGACCCTATTTGGAGAAAGAGTCTTTACAGAGGTGATCAAGTTAAAAATCATAAGGTCATAAGGTCAGCCCTAATCCAATGTGAGTGATGTCCTTATGAAAGGGGGAAATTAGAACACAGAGATAGACACTCTTAGAGGGAAGACAGTGTGGAGGAACATAGAAGACATAAGCCATCTACCAACCAAGAAGAGAGGATGGGAACAGATCCTTCCCTCACAGCTCTCAGGGAAAAAACCACCGCTGCCAACACCTTGATTTTGGACTTCCAGCCTCTAGAACTGTGAGACAATAAATTTTCGAGGAAGCAACCCAGTCTATGGTACTTCGTTATGGTAGGCCTAGCAAACTAATGCACAAGCTCAGTCTTGCTGTTGGCAGAATCAGTTTCTTGCAAATGTAGGACCGAGGCCCCATTTCCTTGCTGATTGCCAACCAGGGTTGCTCTCAGCTACACGAGGTCACCAATATTCCTCGTCATGTGGCCCCCTCCTCCTTCAAGCCAGAAATGGTGCATTGAATCCTCCTCATGTTTTAAGTCTCTGGTTTTCTCTGCCTCTGACATCTGGATTCGGATTTAAAAGGCTCATGTGATTCGATCAGGTCCACTTAGTCTTCCTTTCTGGAAGTTAACTATATCATATAATATAACCTAATCATGGGAGCAAAATCCATCATATTCACAGTCTCAGAAGTTATGCAGGGCTTGTGCACCCAAGGCATGAGGACCTTGGGTGCCATCTTAGAGCGCTGCCTACAACAGGGGCCCCATGTCTGGAATTTGTTTTGCTTCCTCCTATCACAGCACCTGTGCCTGTCACTCCCTCTGCAGGAACCCTCTTCATCCCTCTTCATCCTTCCCTGGCCAACCTCTATACGTACTTGAGATCACGTATGTTTGTATGATTGCCTGGATACCTAGCATTTTCTTCCGGAGAACTAATCACAGTTATAATTTTACATCTTTTTTTGAGTTGCTATTTGCTTCATTTCTATCCCATCCACACTGTAAACTCTTGAGAGCAAGGGTTGTGTGGTTTTCCTATCATCATTGCATCCTCCACTTCTAGCACAGTGCCTCGTAGGCAATAAAATATCCATTGAATGAATGAATAAATGAATGAATGATAAACATACCCTCTCCTTTACTCTTCTAATCTCTTGCACAGGTTGAGACAATCAGAGACCCAATTTGGGATATGTAGAGAATTTTATTTTCAGGGCAGTGTAGGGGTTCCTTGCATGAAGATTTGATATGGACTAAATGGTCCCCTGCCTGAACTATCACCCAATGCCTGAACATTTTACCTTAACTTTTAGAGTTTAGGTGATGAAAGTACAAAGGCCAGTATTTTAAAAGCTACCATCATTGTCCCTAAATAACTTAACCTAAAACAAATTATGCCACTTCCAATGGCCCTGAAGGAATAGGACAAAGGACAGGCATTTTCAATGAAAGCACAGACTGAGGAAGACTGCCTCCTAGAAGGCTGTCTGGAGTGGACATCACACTGTGGGTTTGGAGTGGTCAGGAAGACATTTGGGTGATGTGGGTGTCAGGCAGAAAGAGGAGGTGCTGTCTTCCATGGGATTCTGCTGCCCTCCAGCCCTGTTTAAGCGCCAGATATGCTACTGTTGGTGTTTTGAGATCCATTAATGGGTTAAAGCATGACGAGGCGGCAGCTTGTGCTGATGTGCCTTTCTCTCCAACGTGGCTATTTGGTGGAGGCGTGGGGGAGGCAGGCGGCGGGAAGGAACGATGATCGGGGTGGGAGAGAATGTTTCTCTTCTCTGAAGCATCAGAAGAGTTACCTTAATGGCCACTTATGTTGGGGTCCCAAGTTTTTCATTCAAAATGATAATAAAAAGTCACCTTAAAGCCATAGGGAAACTCATTCCCATAGAGCAGCTTTGAGCCAAGCCTCTGGAGTCACCAAGCTGAAAAGAACCTGATGAATGACAGCACCTGAGATAAGTGGCACTTTAACCAACCTTAACTGTTGATGTGTGATGACATAATGTCCCCTCCAATTAATGACAACGATATAAAACACCTGTATTTAGCAGAGCAGATGCTGCCTTTATGGTTAGATGCGCAGATGAAATTGACTTCTAAAGGACCATCTATAACTTACTTCCCTATTATTTGTTTCTATATTTGTTTCATTATGTATGTTATAGGTGGAGGAGGAAATTTAACCTCAGATTTCACACTTGTGCAGCAGAAAGGTCTATGCTGTACTGTAGGTTTACCTAAAACCTTTGCATCCCATGATTGAGCAGGTTGGCAATGGTCATCTGTCTCATTTACTGAGAGCTTTTCGTACTGTATGAACCCAAGGGTTGTTTTATTTTTTAATAAAAGATGAGCAATACCTTTAATGAATCAGCCAATCAATCGATATACGGAAGCCACATGTTTAAATCTTCTATAAGATAAACAAGGTATATGTAGTTTCAAAAATGAAAATGTTATTGCATACTAAATATATGCAAGATGCTGAATTAGGTGTTTGGGGCTCACCAAGCATTTCTTTATGGAGTTGTAATTTATCAGGGGAAGAAAGGCATATGTACCATGACTGTAAATGCTAAATGTTAGGGAGAGCTACTGTGATATTGTGATTTATAATAAGAAATATACATTTAGTCTTTGTCACCATGTCTGACACAGAGCTCCTAAAACCCTTGGAATTTCCTAAGTGATGAGGGTTCTAAAGTTATGTTTTGTTATGCTATGAGGCGACTTTTGGAAAGCACTTAGGTAACATAAGGATGGGGGCTGGTTGCCAGGGGACTCAACTATGTGATTAGAGGGTTGGAACTTTTAGTCCCCCCTCCTCCCTTCCCCTCTTCCCACACACACCTCTGGGGGAGGGGAGAAAGGATGGAGGTCCAATCAATCACCCATGGCTAAAGATTTAATCAATCAATCATGTCTATGCAATGAAGCCTCCATAAAAACTCAAAAGGATGGGATTTGGAGAGCTTCCCAGTTGGTGAACACATGGAGATTTGGGGAGAATGGCCTGCCTGGAGAGGGCATGGGTACCCTGAGCCCTTTCCCCATACCTTGTCATATGCCGCTCTTTCATCTGGTAGTTTCTGAGTTATATCCTTTTATAATAGACCAGTAATCTAATGAGAAAAATGTTTCTCTCAGTTCTGTGAGCTGCCCTGGCAAATTAATCGAATCTGAGGAGGTTGTGGAAACCTCCCATCAACAGTCAGTTGATCAGAAGCACAGGTAATAACCTGGACTCACAACTGGCGGCTGAAGTGGTAGTGTGGGGGGATGGTCTTATGGGACTGAGCCCTTAATCTGTGGGATCTGATACCATCTCCATGTAGATAGTGTCAGTATTAAGTGGAATTGTAGAACACCCAGCTGGTATTGGAAACTGACCTGTTGGATGGCGGGGCAGGTCGGGGGATGGTGAGGAAACTCACACACCCACCCATTGGAACTGGGTACAGAACACTTACAGCTACATATAGTGGGCATTCTGTGAGTTCAGCCATGGGGAAAGCCACACGGAAAAGGTAGGATGCGAGAAGGGACTATGTATATAGGTTGGGAAGAAGAGAGGCCAGACCAGGTGGGAAGTTATACTTTTGAAGCCACAGTGAAGGAATACACAGGCGAAGCCAGGAACTGGAACCAACAAGAAAATTGCAGTGCACAAAATGTACAGTGGACAAACTGTAGCTCAAGATCAAAAAGATGACTGAGTCAAGGTCATGAACAGTGTTGATGACCAATTTAATTTCTTCTACGTGATGATTTGGGAACCCAAGGATGAGGTAAAAATAACGGGGACTCTTCTGTTTTCTATCTCACCTTGAAGCATTTTATGTTACTGTGTTATTTGGGTGAATACTGACCTTGGAGTTTGGGTAAGAGAATTGAGAGACTTTGAATAGGTGATTAAACAGCACTGAGGGCTCAGACTGACCGTCTTGTTGGCTGCAGGAGAAAATGTTAGAATCATGGTAAGAATTGTTCTCCCCATGAGTCCCTCAACAACAAACTTGGTGGATCATTGGTGTGACTGTCAAACACATTGGTTAACAGGACAAAGAACAAATTGAGAGTGAATTTCATTTTGGGGAGCTAGGATATTCCTGGCCCCTCTCTTCTTTCTTTACAACTTCTCTCTGCTACCCAAAGAGGAGTTTTTATGGATTGGTCCAGTTTTAGGACATTTGAGTTGTCACTGCCTGGAGGCTTCAGCTCTCTTGCTTGGCTGAATTAGGGTCCTAGCATGCGTGAATGTGGACGCTTACTAATCTCTCTAGGGTCCCTGAGGCCAGAGAGGACACTAGATCTAGGGTGACTGCACAGGGGATGAGACCCAGCAGCATCACCTGCGCTGCATCCCCAGGTCATCGCCAGACTGTGGGCGGCTCCCTCCCCTCCTCCCTTGCTGGGACAGGTGGCCTTCGCCAGTTCTGCTTTCATTGTGAGGGCAAACGTTCACTGTCTTTCACTTTCTCTAGTTTGCCACTGAGAATGGCAGGTGTAGCCAGAGTAGGCAGCTTGGGCTGATAATCTGAGGTCAGACTTTTCTTTCTTTTTTTTTTTTTTTTTTTTTTTTTTTTTTTTTTTTTGCGGTACGCGGGCCTCTCGCTGTTGTAGCCTCTCCCGTTGCGGAGCACAGGCTCCGGACGCGCAGGCTCAGCGGCCAGGGCTCACGGGCCCAGCCGCTCCGCGGCACGTGGGATCTTCGCGGACCGGGACACGAACCCGTGTTCCCTGCATCGGCAGGCGGACTCAACCACTGCGCCACCAGGGAAGCCCAGACATTTCTTGATGAATTTGGAGATAGAATGTGAATCCCATGAGAGCAGAACTTAATTTTGTTCATTGCTGTATCCCTAGCACCTGTGCCTGACACACAGAGGGTAATTAATACACATTCACGGAATTAAAAAATTTGCCTTGCTTTCTTTTCTGTGCACGTATTTTCTTTAAGGACCCAGATGGTTGATTGAGGGCAGCATCGCATTCCCCAGACTTTCATGTTTCTATCCGCGAATATCTGTAATAGCTATAAAATGGGAACCGCATTTGAATATATCGAACGGTGGCCACTAACATTTTGCAGCAAGCTTTTCCTTTATTTTTCCTGGAGGAGTTATTTGTGGAGCCCCCAAAGATGGTTGTCAGTTTTCTAAGCCCCTATCCCAAGATTCCATTCTGAGGAGTGAATGAGCTGAGGTCACCTGGGACCATTTCTCACTTATCTTTGTAAAAGGAAAAGGTGCCCATCCTTCTCAAGAAAATTATTTTTCTCCATCCTACCCCCTCCTTTCTAACCAGGAGCAGACTCACATTTTATATGTGACCCATCCCACATCCCGGCATTTTCCACCTCTCACTATCAACAGGTCACTTCTCTGCAAACTACAGATGTATTTATAAATCTTAAAAAATATTTCTTCCTCTCTGTGTTCCACTTGTTGCCATGGACCTTCTGTCCTTTTTTTTTTTTTTTTTTTTTTAGTAGTCTAGTTGCTTGGGAGAAACACATACACACATTTACAACATTTACCCCCTCTCTTCCCTCTCAGTGCTCCCTTCTGCTTTCCCGGGTGGCTGGCTCAGGATTGACCTTGCACTTTCTGGTCTCTCAAGTATCATTAAGGGCCCTTTGTGCTGTCATAGGTCCCCAGCTATCTTTGGGGATGTGCAGCAGTTGAATGGAACTCTAGGAATCCTTATGATACCTGTGACCTAATTTTACATTGAAATGATATTGGAACAATTGGGATTTTCTTGTCTGTTCTAGTCATTGTATTTTTATAGAAGCCTTCTACCCACCGTATGCCTGAAACTGTCCGGAGTGCTGGGGTTATAAAATCATGAAGTCCTAGAAACAGGGGTCATGATACAGTGTGCCTCATGCAGGGTCAAGGCACCTAAAGGGGCCTGGGATCTCTTCACTTCCAGCATCCAACTTGCACATATAACCTTGATGAGGATTGACACGGGCCCTGTTGTCCCAAGTAGTACTACACCGAATGGAATGCATCCCAGGCCTCACGCAAGCACTGTTTGCAGACATTTCTGTTCACACATTTAGGACAATAGAAGATGGATGAAGGTACCAATCAGTAGCATACTTTTACAAGAAGTGGAATGTGCATGGCTTGGCCAACAGAAATTATGACCTCTTTGCCTGAAACCCTAAGCTTCTTTGTCCTTCTTTGTCACAGATACGTTTAGTATTCAAACTGGAATTTAGGGATGACTTTATTATTCCTAAGAGAGGAGGAGTATTTTCTTGACCAAAACATGTGCCATTTCTACATGAGCCAAACTTTTAGTTGGAAGTGAGATGCTCCATTTTTTGTCTGTTGTGTTGGTTTGGGTATTTATTTATTTTTAATGGCAGAGATATATGAAAGTTGTCTCTTAAGCAGAAAATAAACAAATACCCAGTCTCAGATATTTGTGCTCATAACAGAATTTTTGGTCTCTGAATTGGGTCCTGAGAGATTAAAGACAGCTGGTGCCCACACAGCAGCTGAGAAGCACGCTTCTGGGTAAGTGTGTTGAACAAAATCTAGACAATGCTAACTGGTCACAGACACTAATTAAGGAGCCTGCCAGTAGCTGTGGGCTGCTCCAAATGAAACACTACCTTTTCTTCACTATGTTGACATAGAGATACAAATAAGGTTCCAGAAGGATTGAAGAGTGTGGGCACTGGAATCTTGTCTTCCCAGTAAATTTGCCAACATCGGATAAAGCCGAGAAGGAACTGGCTCAAAGCTACGAAGAGACATTGTTAAATGAGGGCTGGATTGTTTTTTCCTTAAGGAAAAAAATGTCATGCAGCTCAAATCCCTCCAGTTCTCAGTTCTCCACCATCATAATTTTATATTAATCAGGAAAAAAAATTTCACCGAGAATTGTTTCCCATGTCTTATGGATGGTCATTTGTTAAAAAGGACACAAAAAATCTCTAATAAGAAAAATTCCTGAAGATTACTCTATAAGGTGGTAAAATAATTTAAGGATAATTTTTTTAAGAGATTACCCATCTGCAAAAACATTGCAGGCAAACTCCTGATTTCAGGAAGTCTAGGGTTGTCCTTGAAGGCTGAGAAGAGAGAGCATTTCTTCTGGCCAGTTGGGAGAGGGCTTTTTGACATCTTTTTAGTATATTTGATTAGGCTTGAGGACTTGATAGAGGTTGGTGAACACAGGCAGCGGAACCAGCGCAGATGGATTGGAGGCAAAGGAAATGAATAAGCCATCTTCAACTCCCAGTATCTCTTCTTTCAGGAAGATGTTGCCGCTGTCCTCTAAGGAGAAAACTGGACCTACTAGGTGCAAAACTATTTTTAAGTTAAAAAGATGAGTAATGGGGATGATCTATATCTTTGTACCTAATAGCTTTTCTTCATGTCGTGGAACAGGAGCTTGGTTTTCTGGGATGGTTAGAAAGATGGTCTCCATCAAGGGCCCTGGAGGTCCCCTCCAATGGCAGAATTTTCCCTTGTCAAGGTCTTTATGACTTTCAAATTTTCTCTTTTGGATCCTGGCTTGAAATTTTGGACCAAATCTCAATTCACTTACTTTAAAAAAAAAAAAAAAAATGCTACATAGAGGTAAGATTTTGGTTATTGGATAAATTGCAAGATGAGCTGCTTTATTCCAACCATGGGGTTTATGATTAGAAAAAAACACACATGTAGAGAAAAATATACTCCACGTTAAGTAGCAAAATCTACATCTTAATGGTGAGTAGAGTCATATTTAGTTACACAGAGAGCTAAGAGCCTTTGAAGTACAAAATATTAAAGCCCAAGTAAATTAAGCTACTTATTGAAGAGTTAAGATTTTATCAGTTAAGTTTGTTTGTTTGAATTTCAAGTAGCCAACATTGACTTGTGTTAACATAAGCAGGGAAAATTAAAAATAATTTTTTGCAAGATTATGGAGAGATTACTGAATGTAAGAAAAAGTGAAAACGGGATATCATATTCGCAGAAAACTCCCCAACAATTCATGGCCTCAAGGAAAGACACTCAGCGTGGAAAATGTTGGCCTCTTTAGATCTCCCAGGATGAACCGACTTCAACAATTTCCCAGGCTTGGTTCACTGCAGGAAGTCCGATTGGCTAAGCTTGAGTCTAGAGCCGGGAGAGGACGTGATACTTGATTGACAGAGCTACCAAGACCGGATATATTGGGGGTGGGGTGGTTCCCATAGAAAAATTAGGACACTCCTAGCAAGAGAAGAGTGAAGGAACGCTAGCAGGCAGAAATAACAGATGGCCTGCTACCTACATACACACGGAGAGGAGCTCAACTTGAACCTCAAAGGATGGGAAAAAGCACAGAGACCTTTTCATGAGCAAGTTTAGTTAAATTGTGTAGAAATTCCTTATTTAACTGAATAAAACCTATAGCTGGAAAATCAAAAGGATCCCTTTGGTCATTCAGTAATGGAAGAAAGGCAGGGGGTGGGGGAAAAAGAAAGGGAGAGAGGAAGAGGATGAGAGCGAATGGAGGTCTGTGCTGTGGTGTGGACTGGCTCTACTTAAAATCCTAAAATAAGGACTTTTTTTTTTTAAATAGATGATGCAATTCTCTTGACTAACCAGTGACTTCAACAAGTGTGACCACCTTAACATACCATCATTGGGGTTGGTGTCACATTGATGTTGCAATGACATCACTAGGAGTCAGTCTTCATCCTTCCATTATTCTGAACCATTTGGCTGTGCTCATAACATCAAGGACTTTAAGGCAAAGAGGCTTGGAGTCAAATCTCATTTATTTAAACTTGAGAAAGTTATTTAATCTCTCAGTTTCCTCCTCTGTAAATTGGGGATTTTTGTATCTCCCTGGTAGAGTACATATGTATCTCAGTTGCCTGGGAGACCTGGAAAGCCCAGGGTCCCATCACCGCGTGGACCCAATCTTCCTCCACTTTCCTTTTTCTCATTCAGCACCACCCACGCTGACCATGATGTTCTTCAAACAGACCAGGCACCATCTGAATGGAGAGAGAAGTTACCCAAGAAAGGAAAATGGCTGAAGCGGGTTCATCCTGGGTGATCCCAAGAGATCAACCAACTCCCTGGTGCCTGTGTGTCTTGAAGCCTGAGGGTGATGAATCTTCGGGAAGTTTTCTGTAGATATGCTTGTGTCAGTTTCATATAGCTGTTGAACAAATTGCCACAAACTTTGTGACGTAAAACAATACAAATGTATTATCTTATGGTTCTGTAGGTTGGAAGTCTCCCTGAGCTACAATCAAGGTTTCGGCTGGATTGTGTTCCTTTCTGGAGGTTCTAGGGGAGAATTTGTTTCCTAACATTTTTTTGCTTCTAGGGGCCAATGTACCCATTGACTCATGGCCCCTCCCTCCATGTCAGATCCAGGAATGTTGGGACAAATCCTTCTCACACTGCCATCTCTCTGCCTCCCTCTTTTTTTTTTTTTTTTTTTTTTTTTTTTTTTTTTTTTTGCGGTACGCGGGCCTCTCACTGTTGTGGCCTCTCCCGTTGCGGAGCACAGGCTCCGGACGCGCAGGCTCAGCGGCCATGGCTCACGGGCCCAGCCGCTCCGTGGCATGTGGGATCTTCCTGGACTGGGGCACGAACCCATGTCCCCTGCATCGGCAGGCGGACTCTCAACCACTGCACCACCAGGGAAGCCCCTGCCTCCCTCTTATAATTCTAATAACCCTCGACAGTTACATGGGCCCACCTGGGTAATCCAAGGTAATCTCCCTATTTTAAGATCAGCTGATTAGCAACCTTAATCCCACCTGCAATTTTAATCCCCCCTTGCCATGTAAATGAACCTATTCACAGCTTCCTGGGATTATGACAAGGACAACCCTTGGGGGCCATTATTCTGCTGACCACACAAATAATACCCAATTTCCACCTTATCTTAGATTCAATAAACTCTCTAATAGTCTTCCAATAAATTATTTTATTTTCCCTCCTTGTGTTGACCCAAATCAGCACTGGTTGCCTTTCCCTGTATCATTCTTCCCCTGCTATATGGCATGGGTCACCCTCTTTCTCTCCCTGTGTTTCTTAAAGGGAAACTTCTCAGTGAGATCTGGACACCCCATCCTTGTCACACTCCAGGATTCCAGAACCCCTTTCTCCTAATCAATTATTTCCATAGCTCTTACCACTTCCTACCTCACTCTATGATTTACTTATTCATTCTATTTATTTTGTGTCTCCGTCTGCTAGAACAGAGTGTCTGGGACATACCAGGCACTTAACAAATAAATGATGAATGAATGAAAGGGTTGTTGTTAGGGTTAAATAAAAGTAACTGAGGTAACGTATGTGCAACGTGGAGGCATACGGTAAGCACTCATGGGGTGGTGGCTCTTATTTTTAACCCCTCAAAGTCTCTGGCTTCTAGAATTCTTCATGGTAAGTCCTTCAGCCCCAATTTGAAGCCATCACAAATGTTGCTAGTAAATCCCAAGAAACTTAACTTTTAGTGTTTCTTTGACTGGAATGTAAAACTTCAGTTCTCTGAAAGCCACAGACATCTTGAAACAAGGCAGACTTACCGTACTGGCCTGGTCTTTCTGGAACCGTCTGGCATGGAGAGACAAATTATGAATTTATGCACCAGCGGTTCAGTTTTCTTTCCCTTTAGGGTAATGGCTCTGTGCTCCCAAATGCGAGAGGCCCTGCCACCTCCTTAGGATTCCAGGCAACCACTCCAGCTGTCACAAAGCATGGGGTGGCTTTGAGGAATGTGGTCCAAAAGCCGCAAAGTGAGAAAAGGCAAGGGGGGGGGGGCAGCACTCACTGCCATGTGAGTAACGGGCTTTTGCTAATCAGCCTCTGAAGGACCGCTTCCCCGAATCTGCCCCAAATGTGACGCTTTGACCCTGTAAACCCAAGAAGTGCAGGTTTACACTCTAGGTGACGAAGACAGCCGTCCAGCAGCTGCAGAACCCAGAGGAAAAAGAAGACAATACATTTTCTTGCTTGCTCTGCGGTGGCAGGTGCACACCGGGAGTCACGGCCTCCAGAAGGAACTGGGGCTTGGCTGCAGAGCTGTCAATTAATCATCATCCGGGAGAATGCCCTTGACAGCAGCGAGAAGAACCCCTTTCATTTCCTCAGGGTTGTGCCACTGCCGCTAAATGCACACGCTCCTGCATCCGCTGCTTGGCACCCGGCGTCATTTGTTTGCTTCTGCTTCTTGTAGAACGAGCCCTCATTGCAGCCGAATGGGCTCTGCTAAATCCTCTGAACACATCTGGTGCCTTCGCATCTTTTGTTTCTCTCTGTGCCCCGTTCGGAAAGCTTCCCCTCCCCCCTCTTCCCATGTAAATTCCACTCATCTTTCGTGGTCCCACCAAATTTCAGTTCCTCCCCCCAACCACGTTTATTGACCTTTGCCCTCCTCTTTACCCCAGTATGTGAATTGAATGATCATGTATTACAGTTATAATGATAATAATGAAAAGCTGGTTTTCAAAATGCCCCATTTACTGTCTGTATAACTATCTACGTAGCCTCGAGCAAGTCACGTGACCTCTCTGAGCTTCTGGTTCCCTATGCAGCGGGGATTCCACCCTAACTAGGAGTTGCTGTGAGGACGCAAGGGGATAACGTGGGAAAGCTTCTCTCAGGTCACCTGGCACATAGCGATGGCTCAGTTAATAGCGACTGAATCTGAAACTCCTGTCCTCAGGATGGTTCAGACGCTAAACTAGGGTCTCTGATGGTTAGCGTTCTGTTGATGTGCCTTGTGAGCCCCTTATATAAGCCTTCCGCCTCGGACGGCAGTGCAATAGAGATGCCGCATCCCCAGCATTGTTGCTACTTTAAAAATTTGTTCATTACAGGGGAACCTCTTCCATAGCCTGAGGTTTCATACCATTCACCTAGCTCCATTCTCTGCCTCTTTGGTAAGCAGATTCCTTCCTCTCTACCCCACAGGCATTAATAATCTCCAGGATAACCTTACCTATTACTAGACCCAGAAGCCAGTAGGTTTTCTGTTTCCTCCCTGCTTATTACTGTGTTTTGTTTTTGTGCTTCCATTTTTGATATATGGAGTATTGACCTTGTTTTTGAGCATTGCTATGTCTTTTATTATCCCCAACTTTTTTGGGGGAAAGTTTAAATCTACTGAAAAATGGTAAGAGTAGTAAAATTAACATCTGAGATTCACCTAGTTTCATCAAATGTTAACGTGTTGGCAGATTTACTTCCTCCCTCTCTCTTTTTTTTTTTATTTGGAAGCATTTGAGAGTTAGTTGTAAACATCATTATTTGGAACTTCACCCATAAACACTCCAGTCATGTATCTTGTAAGCATAAGAATATTCTCCTACGTAACTTCAAATATAATTATCACACTCAGAAAATTTATTATCTGTCATCCATACCAAATACAGGGTTTTGCAATGATAGCCCATTATAAATATGTTTTGAGCCAGGATTCCATCATGGGTCATGAATTGCCTTTCTTTTCATATCTCGTTAGTCTTTTCTCTCCAGACTTTTTTCATGGGGTGGGGAGAGGCCACCAGGGGACCCTTGTGGCACTGACAGATTTTGAAGAGGCCAGGACAGTTTGTCTGCAGAATGTCCTCAATTTGGATTTCTTTGATTGTTTTATTACGATTCGAGTCAGGTTAGGTGGTCTTTTTTTTTTTTTTTGTCAGAGTACCACATAGGTGATATCGTCTACTTCTTACTACATGACATCAGGAGACGCATGGTATTAGTTTGTTGCTGTGGTTTTTAAATAAATATTTCACTACTTTACTTCTCTCTGTTTGGGGTTGGGAAGGGAATCCTGCATGAACTCTCAGCACCACGTTGAGTGGAACCCTTGATGAGCTCTTACTGTTGCACTAGGCTTGCATTAGTCAGGTTGCATTTTTTAAAATACACTGATGATGAAAATCATTTTGAAAATCTCAAACATCCTCCTGAATCCCAGGAAAGTGGTGAGAAATCAAATGTTGATTCTTTTTTTTTTTTTGCTTCTTGTTCTTTTTCCTTGTGTAAGGAAGCTCTTTTTTTTTTTTTTTTTTTTTTCCCATTGTGAATCACTTTAAGATGTCTCATTATACTCATGTGCTGAGATATGTCCTCCCTTTCTCGAAGTATTGGGTAGTCACATTTTATTCTGAGCAGCGTGCAGTGGGCCCTTTCTGTTTACAACTTTCTCTTTATCACTTTGTGATATATTTTTGCAAAGTTCTTGGCTCTGCCTTCCATGTTACTAATCAAGATATTCAATCCTTGACCCTGTTACTTTGTCCTTGTCCGTCATCACTCCACGTCCCAACGGTGTTCTCACTTTCCTCCTTATTTACTCTGGTCCGTTGGGATCCCTTGCCAACACTTCTCCTTGCCCTGTTTCTCACTTTGTTGTATTTAGTTGGCAAACTCAAATGCTCATTAAGCTCAGTTACCAACACACACTGCCCCTCAGTCCAAACAACTGAATATTGTTAGAGAAAAAAAACCCCACACCTATGCTGACAGTTCTAATTTAAAATTCCCAACCGCAATTAGCCTCTGATGGGCACTCAGTCAGCATTCCTATGATGCTTCTGCAGTGCTTTTGCTGTACCAGTCTCCAAAACAGCTACTTCATACTTTCCCCCTCTCGGCAGACTATCTTACCGCCTACTCTGCCTCTCTGTCAACTTGTAACTTCACCACTTACTTGACTCAGAAAACTGTATCAAGCAGATCTCCCAGCATTGATTAATTAATTCATTTATTCATCCAGTAAATATTTCCAATAAACATTTACTGAATGTGGAGTGCTTTTAGACACTGTAATAGATTTTAGATGCAGCAGGTTATGTTATGATGTTGACAAGATGTGTGGTTTATGTATTATAGAAGTCAATATACATAAAAGTTTATATATAGGAAGAAGTGCTAAATGCTGTGAGAGAATTAGTGAATGTTCTAGGGAAAGATTGTACTTGCGTGAGATACAGATTTGAAAAGACTCCCTAGATGTGGTATCTGATGGAGGTTTTGAGTGATGAAGAGGATTTGGACATCCAGATACAAGCTTTTGGGCAATGGAGGCAGAGAGAGCAGTATGACCAAGTAATAGAGCCAGACACATGCAAGGCCTACTTTACTTCCTGCTTTACTTCCTGTTTCTGTTATGTGATCCTGTTTCTGTTATGTGATCTTTTTGCCTTCAGTATAAAGATGTTTTTAAAAGTAGAAGAGCAAGAAGAAAAACAAAAACTTAAAATGCGAAATGTATTCGCATTTATCAAGCAAAGAGCAGTACATCTGAAGCTTTCCAAAATGAAGGGACTGACAGCCTAGATTGGAATAACTCAGTATTGCACTGAGCTCAAAATGCTCAGCTAAGATGATTAACAGTTCCTGTCTTGAGGGATGGATGAACGATTCTCTCCATGGCATCCAACCTCTCCAATAGGTATCCAAATTCTTTAGTCTATTGGATATGAGAGGCTTTCCTTGAAGAGGTAGCCAACTACACCAAACCTGAAAATCCTGAAATGAAACACACATACTGTAGTAGGCACTTTCCAAACTGGTACCTTGTCTATTTTACGGCATTAGAACCAATCTATCCAACTATGCTTGGTGTTATTTCCTAGTACAGTATTTTCTGTGTGAGTCCTATTTCCCCTGATAAATTAAAGCATCCTTGAGAACACACTCTCCCCATTCACTCAACATCTTGAAATCTGATATTGATCAGAATCAGTACTCATCAATACTCGTTTATCGCTGATTTTTAAAAGAGAGCTATGGCCATGCTTCATTTTTTGGTGATGTTCTGTGTTTGTTTTCCTCAGGCTAAATCCTACTTTAACCTTAAGTCCAGTCTGCTGTAGGTAAAAACAGAACTCTCTTTTTATTTTTTGTGAACCCCCTCCAGAAATACAAAGCTGCCACCAGAAAAGATTATCCAATTTAATCAAACTCATGACACTTTTTTAACTTAGCAAATATTGTGCATAAACCAATTAGCCAATTTGATACGACTAGGGCAGACGAGCCCTCTAAACTACCCATAAGGTCAACTGACCAGTATTGGCGCTTGATTCAAGGCTTGGTCTGGGAGAAGTTAGGCATTGTGATGCCTCACATTAACCAGGCTGGCTCTGGGGAGAAGAATCGGTCTTTCTTACATGGATGGGACCAACATCTTCTGTGGCATACAGCTCACACATACCCTAGGCTTTAAAACTCTAAATGAAGGTTGGACTTGGTTAGGGCCTAATGGCTTGTGTGCCTAAAGTAATTGGGACATCCATCCAGTGATTCTCCAGGGAAATCTTGGCTGACTCTCTCTGCTCCCCAGAGGCCATCTGCTGCTTTTCTCAGAGAACTTGCTGCCAGCAGCCTGTCCTGGGAGGCTTGTCAGCCAAGAAACTCCCCTTCAGTCTAAATATATTGGATAAAGGAAAATCCCAGCCATGGATGAAGTAGACTCTCCTCCCCTTTTGAATTTTAGGAACATTTTATCAACTTACTCTAAAGGAAGTCGTGTGTGTCTTTTTGCCCTCAAAGGAAAAATTTCATTCAGAAGAATCTTCCCCAAAGAAGTGGGCATTGTTTGGGTACAATCTACTCAGGAGAACTGGCAAGCATAGAGGGTCTTAAGACTGCACGTGTACTCAGAGCCTGCCAGTTCTGTGACTCATGACATGGCAGAGGCTGAGTTGGCAGTGAAACCCTTTCCCAACCAAATGTCTCCTGCCCTCACAATCGAATTCTCTACCCACTTCTGAGATAGTGAGGTCTCTGGAAGTACAAGCAGTCTCTTCCCCATTTAGTTACCTGTGTTCATTTGCAGATGTTTATATTTGCAGATGTATCGATGCATTTTAAACAGCACACGCCAAGTGTGAGCTTCACCATCACTGTCTTGTTTGATGAGAGAAACTTATTCTCATGCATGATTGTAGCCCTGTTTCACATTTGGAAAATTCTTTATTGAGGCTTCTCTTCAACTCTGGCTCTGACACTGGAATGTAAGAAAAACTAAAGTTTGATTTGAATTCTAGAATACTTCTCTTAAATCCAACCACTTTTTGGCACAAACACTCTGATCATGGTAGAGTGACCCTGAGCCTTCCTTGCCCATTCCTATCCTCACGCTTGTGCTCACGCTGTTCTCCTAGCCTGGAGTTCCCCTCTTCCCCTTGACTAATCTATCCCCTTCCCACCCTTAGAGGCTTCCTTGAAGTATCTGATCCGTTTTCCATGACCCTTCCCTTTGTGGAACCATTGTCAAGTTTGGAGGTTTGGGAAACCAAGTGTAAGACTGCCGGTTGGGCCAGGCCAGTCATGGTATGGTTCTCTTAGTCATGAGAGTAAATATGAGGTCAGAGTTCAGGTTGTCCAGCCAATCAGAGGACGATTTGGGGTCCAGTGTCTATACACGTGGACTAAGAATAATGTTTAGTATGCTGGGCTACTCAGAGAGCAAAAGCAGCAGAGTTTGACATAGGCAAAGAACTCCTGAACAAGAAGGTATTTAGAAATCAGCTTCCAGGACTTCCCTGGCAGTCCAGCGGTTAAGACTCCGCGCTTCCAGTGCAGGGGGCACGGGTTCGATCCCCGGTTGGGGAAGATCCCGCATGCTGCAAGGTGTGGTCAAAAAAACAAAAACAAAAACATAAACTTGTATCTAGAAATCAGCTTCCATCCTTTACAGGAGATCCAGAGGCCAGAGAAGTTAGATGGCATTCCGAAGATCACCAGATTTTGTAAGATGGAGCCAGGACCAGAGCCCAGGTAGTATGGGCTTCCAGAAATTTCATCTGTGTTTCCTTAAGCTACACAGCATCAGGATATTTACAGAGTTTCTGACTCAGTAGGCTTCAAGAATCGGCACTTTTAACAAATACCACAAGTGTGGCCGATGCGTAATAAATTTTGAAAACGGCTGATCTAGGTTTTCTGGTGAATTCTCATTGTTGTGTCATGTGGGATGGACTATTTGACTCGTATTTACTATTTTTAATATTTTGTGTGCTGTACGTATGAGTGATACATACATACATATAAAAGACTAATTTTCTTTTATATATCAAGATTTGGGTGTTCAAATGGACCTTATCCTTTTTAAAATAGTTACTTTGAGAGATTCTGCAATTATCCCACTGGCTTCTATGGAACATATCTAAAAAAATTACTCTCAGAGCCTGGGGCACTTTTATCATCCATGGATCCTTCTGTTTTTTCTTCTCCCTCCCCTCCTTCTCCTGCATAGGAGATTATCCTCCATCCTGGATTAGCCTGATTGTTTCCAGTTGGAGTGATTTATGTTGTTCTACTTCCTGAAAACTGCAGGTTAAGTCTAAAGGCTTGATTAGCACAAGGTTAAACATTGTTAACAAGAAGACCTCATAGGTATTGCTGGATACTGCATATTATATCTCAGAACATCATTGAGCAGGACCCACCAATAATGATGCTAATATAAGATGTCCAGAACTTTCCATCGTCAAGATTTCTCTTTTATTCTTTGCAATTAGCAAGTAATCAATGGGATGGCACTCGACACCTTGGGACTAGTGTTTTCTCCTCACAACATTTTATCCAATGGTTTTGGCTCACCGTTGATGTTCCTCGTCGGAATCAATGCTTTCGTGGGTGGAGCTTCAATTGCAAAATGATGATTTAAAACATTTCTATCATCCCTTCTACTGTAATTAGTTGATATTCTTTTGTAAAGAGGAGCTTTCCCACAACAACTGGGAAAAAATTAAAATTTCTCCTTTAAAGATGTTAAAATGGTAAATTCTTTATGAGAAATATTCCAAGTAGATGAATCAACACACGTTTATCATGTTATTTTGAGCGGTGTTTCGAAGGAGTCAGCTCGCTGGTGATCTGCAGTCATGCATCTGCCCAAGACAGTTATGTGCTTTGGTCAATGACCTCTACGTTTCAAATTCTATTTAAGCCTTGACACCTTAGGTTAAAATGATGCAAAATTCATTAAAGATTACTGAGTCTACAATACCTGGTTTAAGAAGACTCTAATTATGTATTTAGTCAATTACTCTTGAAGATGACCAAGTTAATACTGTGCATTTTAAGAAGTTTCTCAACTCAGTATTTATGTAACTGGCCTGGAATGAGCAGAATATCAAGTAATTAGTACACATTTTTAAATGCCCAAAATATCCATGTTTAGAAAGTTAATTATGTATTTATGTGCTATGGATGGGTAGGTAACTGCTGGTCATTTTTATAAAGTTCACTGTTTTCTATCTCTGCAGAGTATTACTATGGTTTGTCATGAGCCATAGTGGTAGACCTGTGTCACATCTCCTGTTGCAGACACAGCAGAGGGTCCCTCTTTTCGTTCTGACTAGCATCCGATACATTTCTTATTTGGGCTTCCCCCCCCTTCAAGGAACTGAAGGAAATAAACCTACAGAAGCCAATTGCTTGCTACAGGAAGTGTTATGCTTTCAACTCCCTGAATTCAATGGGAAACAATAGAAACCCAGGGTCAAGTCTGGCAAGGCTCTCTTCTAGATGAGAATGTTAGAATTTATAAGTAAGGCACATTCGTGGAAATTAAAATGAGGCTGTCAGTTCAGATGGGAATACCCAAGATAGATTTTCTCACTTTCTGGATTCTCATCATTCATTGCAAATGGACTTCTTAGGAATTTATTATTTATTTAGTTTCAGATATCTCTATGGTCTTTCATCTAGAAGCATAATATTTTTTAGAAGATTTAAAATAGAAGATCTGTGAGTACTACAGGCTTTTTTTTTTTAAATGGGATCAATTAGCAACAGCTGCTAAAATCCTTGAGTGAAATAAGAGAAAAAATTATTTATTGAGCTGACTATGTGCTCTGTAGTGTGCTGATACATTGATGACCAAATAATGAATAGATAATGTTATTCAACAGAAGAAATCTGATCTTTAGAACACAACTGAAAATTATCCTTTACAGGACAGTTGGTTGACTTCAGGGATACAATAGAAGCCAAAAACCACAGTTCCCTTCAGGAACAGTTCTTGCCACAAAATTTTAATACATAATGACTCAATCAAAATTAATTTAATTGACATTTATTGAACTATCAGTATATTGGTTATGACAGGCTAGGCAATGGCTACAGAAACAGACAACTCCAAAATCACCGTGGCTTAACCCAGTAAAAGTTGATGTCTCGCCTACAATGCGAGGTACTGTTCTCAATGTTTTACCTGTATTGTCTTCTTTAATCTTTTCAATGGCTTCTGAAGCAGACGGTGTCCTCATCACCCCCATTTTATAGGGGAGGAAACTGAAGGATGGAGAGATTAAATAATTTGCCCAAGATTGCACAGCTAGACAGTGGAGGAACTGGGCATTGAACTCAGCACTCTGACCCTAGAGCCTTCTCTCTTAACCGCTGCACTCTACTTTTTCCTGGTTTAGGCATGGGAGCCAATGAGCTGTTTGATGCGGGGGAAAGAAAACAGACTCATCAAGGAAGTATAAGCAATTCGGCAAGTAGGGATAACACAGATGTGCACATGGGTAGGTTGGAAACTTATCTCTGCTAGTTATTAGCTATGACCTTGACATTGCCTGTCTGGCTTTAATTTCATCATCTGGAAAATGAGAGTGAATAAAAGCCATTCCATTGCGTGTGTGTGTGCACGTGCGTGCCCACTCATGTACACGTGTGTGCTCATGGATATGAGAGAGACAGAGACAGAGAGAGAGAGAGAGCGCGCGCAAAAGCAGAAGGTCTGATACTTAATAAGGTTTTATTCCTTTGCAATCGTTTCCTTTCAGATTTCATGCAGGGCATTTTAATTGGCCTTTCCAGCTTTCAGATTATAGTTCTTGATACTTGTACGCCTCTCATTTTCTCCTCATCTTCCCCAAAGCAAGTTCCTTAAGTGACTGGGAGACCCAAATCAAGTCTGCTCTCTGAGAACGTGTGCTGTCACCGTGTATCACCGAAGTCCTCAGGAGTAATGATGGCATGAGGAATAATCTATCTATTTATCTATCTATCTATCTATCTATCTATCTATATTCATCTTACAGAAAGGGAACTTACAAAAATGGTTATTTCCTGCTGTGAAATAAAGACAGACTCAGTCTACAGGTATTCAGATACTTGGCCATTTCAGTGACAGGAAAATAAATATCCAGGGAGGGATTTACATCGGAAACTCCCTTCTACTATTTCTGTCTCCAGTGTCTGTCACTGAGATAGTTTTGACTTTTACAAGCCTGGTATTTGGACCGGAGACAGAGGCAGGCGGGGAACCCTTCACGTCCCCATGTTTGTAAGCCCCACACTCACTTCCCACTCAGGGATCCTCCTGCCTAGAATTCCAGCTCCGCCTCCTCTGGGCTAATTACAGAGATTCGGAGCGCCGGCGAGGTGGACACAACTGCCTTAGGAGCTGAGTTTCTTTCTCAGCCATACAATCCTTGTTTATCCAGAGTCTCGAAATATAGGACAGAAACCAGGCTTAGATGCCACTCGTTGTATGCAGGTGGACATCTGGTAGGAGGCAGTGGGAGATATTCTTCCCCAGAGCGGTCTCCATGCAGAGAGCAGACTGTTTGGGTTCTAACACTTTAGGAGGAAAACTGGGTAATTACCCACTGGAAACTGGGTAATTGTGCCTATGGGGTGTATTCCTCAGATAAGAGAGCAGATCAGAGTACCATTCTGTTGTTCTCATTGTTTAAGTCAAAAATTTTAAAAAGTCTTCTCAGATCTAAGTATTTGGTGAGACCACCATGAGGCTTTCCCTAATTTCTCTATCCAGGCTCCTCCACGGGCACTTCATCTGGTCCAAAGGCCAGTGATGGACACCTCCTATTGGTTGTACACTGATTCTTGCTGCCCTATGGGGAAGTATTCAGTTTGAAGAGCCTTAAACATGTTTTCAAGGGGGATGAGTTTGAGTGCAAGTTAGATAAGTCAGTTTAAAACTGAAAGCTATGAGAGAGAAACTTAAATTTGGGGGAATAAACATACACTGGATGTCTTTGAATTGTATGCAATGTGCATAGTGAATATCACCCCACAGGCAGACCTAGACAGGGAGGGACTGAATAGCTGTGGGTCTTTCCCTGTCACAAAGATCTCTTTGAACAATGACTCTGGTGACAACTTTCTTTGCCAGTATACTGAAATGCTGAAATAGCCTGGCACCAGGATATATGGCTTAGAAATAAATTTACTTTCTGCTTGGCTTGAACTGGAACTTGAAGAGAAGTCTGTGGAAAGGAGGGGAAATGGGGGGATGCCCCAGGTAGATATATGAGCAATGGGGGAAGCAGGCCATTTCCTCAGTGACTAGTGTTTGTAGGAAGTAGTTGAAGGTAGATTTGAAAAAGTCGACGGGATTCAGGTTTGACTGATACGCCTAGAGATATAGGGTATCCCATGGGTTTGCACATTAGAATCCTCTTGGGAGATTAACAAAGATATCATTAGTTGGGTCCAACTTCCATAGATATAAAGTCTGTGGGTGGGCAACCCAGGCATCTGTATTTTTTTAAGCACCCCATCATGCTAATGGTAGCCTGCATTGAGAACCAGTGTCATAAGCAAAGAGAAGCCAGTGAACATGGGATCGGGGTTTATGTGTGTTGTAGTTTAGGGTGAACCTGCTGATCTCCAAGTGCTATGGCGTGTGAGGGACTGATGGGGCTTGTAGATGTTCGTGTGAACAATTCTTAAAATGTTATACTCACAGTTATTTTTATTACTTGTAGGGAGGTGATTAGAGATGGCTCAGTATTCGAGCTTATGAATTGAGTTTAAGAAATTAAATACTATTCATTTATGCATGCGAATACTTTCTATTATGAGTATGTTTGTTTATTGACGGGGCAGAGTCTCACAGCCATGGGAAGAAAAATTGCTTAACTTGGCTCTAACCTGTTACACTGGCTTGCTCTTCCTCTGATGTGTTTTTAGTGCCACGCCTACCCATCCATCCTCATTTTCCTTTAGGAATTTGGTGTTGTGCCATGTGTCCAGGAAGGGTTCAGTAGATGTTAATTAACTCTGATTTCCAAGGAGGGAAATTCTACAGAGAATGCTGATCAGTTCCTTCTTTTTTTGTGCTGGAGATAAAACAAGAAAAATCGCAGCAGTAGAAAGTATCTGTTGAGTCTGAATGTGTGTGTGTGTGTGTGTGTGTGTGTGTGTGTGTGTGTGTGTGTGTAACCTGCTTCCATTAATAAGAAGAGAGGGTTGGGCCATAATTTGTGAGGTTAATGAATGATCTGGATCTTAGCCTGCTTCTCCACCACCAGGGGCTGGAAAGGGGAGTCAGTTGAAGAGCAGCAGAGTAGATTTTTCTCAGTGTGCCGTAGGTTGTATGTTACACCTCTCACCTTCCCTTCATGTCCTGACTTTTGAACCGGTAATTCAAATCTCCATTTCCTTAAATTACCTTTATTCTTCTTCCCAATGCAATCTGGCTTTGTCGCCAGAATTGCAAATTATTTTCTTCCTTACCCAGTTGTTTCTTATTTTGGAACACGACGTTGCAATCTATTGTCACCCAAGCTAAAGCCTGAAAGTCGTCCTAATCTTCCTCTTCTTCACCTCCGTTCCCACAGCCATTGCCAGTTCAAGGTCCTCTTTCTCACATTGCCCTGCATCTAGCCTCTCCTACCTCCAATCTGCCCCCTGATTCCTCTGTGCACGACTCATTTTTCTCAAGCACCTGTAGGAAGAACTTTCTTGAAATATCTATATGCTTTCTAATCCCATCAACACCTGTCTGCCCTTCCCTTGTTGGTCTTGCAGAAGTCATGACCCCGTATCAGAGATTCAGCCCTGCTACATTCCCATACAGAAAAACTTCTTGTTAATGTTTAGGACATCTGCAAACCCCACAAAGCAAAACTTCAAAAGTGGGACATCTGGAGGAGATGCAGCTGCTGTGGGTGGAAAATCTCTGATTCCTCTACTGGAGTGGGGACGAGCAGAGACAGTTTGAGGTTTTCTCCCCACTGGGTATGTGACAAACCCCATTCATGGTGTGAGATTATTCAATAGTACATTTGAATTTCTCTCCCAAGTTCATTTTTGCTGCCCCCAAGAAATTTTATTTTCATCTAGGATCCTAGAAGAACCTTACCTTCTTCCTCTGGACTCCAATGTGGTAGATTTAACTCAGCCATCTCTTCTCTTTTTTCTTTGTTTGTTTTCGTTTCTTTGTTTTTTGTCATCATCTCAGGCTCAAGATTAATAAAATAATGGTGTGTATATAGAACTAAAAGTTGTCGGTTTTAGACCCCATGGAGATACAGATTTAGGGATTGTGCAGTGATTAGTAATTCTTTACTACATGAGCATTCCCTTTTTTTTTTTTTTAGTTTATACACTTTATTCTTCTTAGCCATCCTCCAGAAAGGTCAAGAGTTAATTCTCTCCTAAATTTCTCTCTTAAATACAATCCATGCCCCATTCATGGAAGCAAAACAGTTTTTCTCTTAGGTTGGTGTTTCCTCCTAAGGCTCTCCTATGCCTTAATATCAGGGAGTTCATAAAATCAACACCCTTAGATTTTAATTTGGGGTATCCTGTAGGAATCTACAGCCCTAGAGAGCAGAGCAGAGGACATGGCTGTGTCTTTGTTTTTCCTCTCTCTTTTTTCAGGCATTTGTACATGGAAAACAACTAGGAAGAAAATCTGGGTATTCAATGCCTATCTGCTGGCAACAGAACTGGGCAACCATTTTATTCAATTGAAAATTACTACTATTGGCCTTCAATGCATTCCTTCATCTTGGTGGGAATAAAGAAATCTGGTAAAGTATGAACATGTATATTTGTGGCCTGATTCATCCATTAAAATAGATTAGGACTTTGTACTCGTGCCTTGAATCTTTGTTAGGGAGTTGGTGGCCTTCAGGACTTGACATGAGGAATAAGTATTTTCAAATACTCATAACTGATGAGTGCAAAGAACTGCCTTTAGATGTCCCGTGTGTTTTGATCAATTGCTTAAAGGTATGTGACTGCCTGAATGACATAATGCTCTCCCCAAGACACAACTGCATTTTCCATGGACAACTGAGAAGTGGCAGTATCCACTGGTGCCTTCTGGGGGAATTGTTTAAGGTCAGAAGTCCAGCTCTCTTATGGTAGAGACAAATAAAATTCTTTGTGGGGGGGCTTCCCTGGTGGCACAGTGGTTGGGAGGCCGCCTGCCGATGCAGGGGACATGGGTTCGTGCCCTGGTCCGGGGAGATCCCACATGCTGCGGAGCGGCTGGGCCCGTGAGCCATGGCCGCTGAGCCTGCGTGTCCGGAGCCTGTGTTCTGCAATGGGAGAGGCCACAACAGTGAGGGGAAAGGCCATAGCAGTGAGAGGCCTGCGTACCACAAAAAAAAAAAAAAAAAAAAATTCTTTGTGGGGTTACAAAATGTACTGAGGGCAGGGATATGGGTAGATATATCTTGAAATCTATTCATGTGCTTTTATGCAGAAGCTGGTTTCTCCCGTGTTGCACCTGAGATGAAATCTCAAGCTGGTCTCATTCAGCCTCCAACTCCCTGCCCTCTCCTCTAAGTTGAGGTGTGAAGGTACTCTCCTCTATGGGGTCAAGGTCTCACTTCCTTGAGGCTTACAAGTGTCCTAGACTTTTGAAGATGGGGGCTGTTCCACATAGGGGAATTTGGCTGAATGGGGCAGTCTGGAGGCCTCGGCATGTTCCACGCTGTCCAAGTGCAGGCAATTATGCACGAGATGTCCTTGAGGGACAGCTCGAGCAGCCCCCCTGGGGAAGCAACACTGGTGATGCTCACTCAACTGGGGACAATCAGAGGAGGCAGGATTAGCTCCCTCCAAGTTCCCTGGCTCTGGCCATTGGAGGTGCTCACTCAGAGGCTGGGTTCTCTCTCCAGGTTGAGTCCCACTTCTCCAAGTGGTCCTTTAGGTTCAGGGAGCCCCATTGGTCTCCTCACCGCCCAGAAATTTTGTAGAATGCCTATCTGGGCAACACAGTGTTCTTTCTTATACTTCTTTTTTTTTAATAAATTTATTTATTTTATTTATTTATTTTTGGCTGCGTTGGATCTTTGTTGCTGCACATAGGCTTTCTCTAGTTGTGGTGAGCAGGGGCTACTCTTTGTTGTGGTGCACGGGCTTCTCATTGCGGTGGCTTCTCTTGTTGTGGAGCAGGGGCTCCAGTCGCACGGGCTTCAGTAGTTGTGGCTTGAGGGCTCAGTAGTTGTGGCGCACAGTCCTAACTTCTCCGAGGCAGGTGGGATCTTCCCGGACCAGGGCTCAAATCCATGTCCCCTGTACTGGCAGCAGATTCCTAACCACTGCACCACCAGGGAAGCCTCTTCTACTTCTTTTCTATTCTCTTCTCAGTTTGTTTATGGATAAACTTTTGAGTTGCCCTATGGGTGTATTAACACTTCTGGATTGGACCCAATCATCTCGTCCTTGTTATTTTGTCATCATTTCAGAGAGACTCTAGATTGATGAAAGAATGTTGTATGGGACTAGTGAGTTATTGGTCCTAAGCCATGTGGGCGGTGAGGATAGTGATTCAGGGACTAGGCAGTAATTAGTAATTCTTTACTGTGTTCTCACACATTCTGCCAGCTCTATCCGGGCTTTGCCTTTTGATGTGCAAAAACTTTTTCTCCTCTCAAAATCTTGGTTCTTGAAAATTAAAAGCAGTGACTTTCACTGATATTTTAGAAGTTGAAAGCTGAAATGGACTCTTTCATGTTGCTTTCTTACTACAAAAATCCTAATTCTCTCTGAAGCAGAGGGGACCTCTGATTGAGTTATCATTTCCATGCACAGGAATCTGTTCCGATTGCTCTCTGTCTTCTAACTCTTTCTAGCTCCTCAGTGTCTATAAGATAAAGTCCCAACTCCAAAGAGATTTAAAGGCATTTGTGGTCTGCATCACACTTCTTTCCAGCCTCATATCCTGCCTCCCTCCCAGGCTCCCTTTGCTGCAGTCATTTCCCAAAGATGCCTCACTTCCTCACAACCTCATCCCTTTGTTCATGTTTATTCTCCACTATGGTACATTTCTGACCCTTCTCCATTTGGTGAGCTCTTATTTAGTCTTTAAGGCCCAAGTCTGATATTATTTCTCCTATGAAATATTTATGCATTCTCCATGTAGATTTAAACTCATCCCTCCATCCTCTGAAAGCATACTATTTACCACAAAAGCATAGCATCTATCACATGATATAATAATTAACTACAGCCTTCCTCACTATACTGTCAACTCCTGAGACAGAGACTATATCTGATTAATCTTTGCAAGTGTAGTATCTACCATGGAGACTAGTAGAGAGTTGATTCTCCATAAAAGTTTGTTGAGTTAGATACTAGAGAATTCTTTACAATAAAAATGTGTTTGGATTATGTTAATTTGGAATTTATGAGTTAGAGTGTTATTGCCATTTATAAGCAAACAACTAATATACTAATTAAAATTAATCCCTCTATTCATTAAAGCAGGTCCCTAATGCATTTCACTTGTCAGTCCTAGAGTTACTGTATGAATTTGAAATTTGTAAGCTTAATTTGTTTAAAAACCCCATCATTTACAAATTGGTTATTCTTCTCATTAGTACAAATTTAAGAGATTTTAAGATATTCCCACCTGGAGATATGCCATTTCCAGACCTATAATCAGTCATGAGGATCTCATGAAAACCCAATAGCTCTTCTGGCCACTGAACTGAGTTTCATTTGCTGAGCTTTCTGAAGGAGAGGGACAGAGTTTTGCCACCACATTCTACAGAAATATTCCTGATTCATCATTGGGTTAAGTCATAATTCCCTTATGAAATGAATTACCAGTGTGTCCACTTGGGTTCCCAGCCCCTCCTAGGGGACTTCAAGCCAATACCATCTGAGAGGACTTTGAAGCTGTCACTTAAGATTTGCATCTGCAGTGAGAAATCTTCCATTCCAAACATGGTCTGTATTTGGTTCAGACAAAGTGTCTTTTTGGTCATGATTCTTCAGAAATGTTGCCCTCCAAGTGGCTGTTCATTTTCATCTAGTTGTTCCTTTGAGAAACAGATGATGAAGGAATGGGGGTTTTAATTCGTGACTTCAGGAGATTGTCCTACTTCCTGAAGTCACACTATAGTGAAGACAGTCAAGGACAACAGTGTAGTCATATAGGTCTACGTCAGTCATGATCATTCTGCAAAGGGAGGAACCCTCCCCCTCCAAAGTTATGTGCTCTGCGCCAACAAAGGCATGCTCTGCATGGGCAGTGAATGCCAAGTGATGGGAACAGATGTAATGGAATTATTCCAGCAGTATTTTTTCCATACTTTAAAAGTCATAGAGAATAAAAAGTAATAGGACTTCAACCTCCATTTTAGAATCAGCCTGATTATTTTAATTATAAGAGAAAAGAATTCAGTTCTATAAGTACCTAGGAGGCATGGTTCTGTTCTCTTCTGGTCACCATTTGCTATTCTCAGAAAGAGTATGAAAGAACCTTGAGGTTACTTCTGAGTTCCATCTGCTGGGGTAATTGTTTTGATCGCCATGATTTCTAGATTCTAGACCTTAGCAAGCTTGGACTCTAAGACCTGATAGTTACGTTTTTCCTTATTTGATATCAAAGTTTCCAGACCCTTGGATAGTTATTGACCTTAGGTAATCAGGGAAATGCTCACCTCTATCTTGACTTCCTGATTTCCTGAAACCTTTTCTCACCCTGTCCCACCTTGACTCACTGTGGCCCATTGTGACTCACTTTGATGTTTTGGCAAAGGCTGTGACATTAACCATCAGGGTGCTGATTTAGAACCTGGGCTTCCTTTCTAACTTGTTTCCAAATCTGACCCGTTCTTCTGATCTTCTCCTATCCTCTGGCACTTACGCTTGATGTGATGCTTTGTAAGTTGGCGGCCTCTGGAGCAGACACAGAGGTAATGGCACATAACTATGATGAGCAGAGGCCTTTCTTAAGGTTGTGAATTTCAATGCAGGGAATCATATGTCTAGCTATAGCAGCAAATTAAGGAACAGCAATGTCGAGAAGACATGATACTCACATTCATTTGTTGGTGCCGATTTTGTGTGTGAAACTAGCTGTAAAATCTGACATTTTCTTTCAACCTCTCTATTTCACCACATCCTACTTTCCATTGCATCCTAGTAGCACAACAAGTAAACTACTTAGATAAATTAAGTTTGCTCTTCAATCATAAAACATTGTTTAAGTATTTTTTTGATAGAAGCCTTTCCTTCATATATTACGCAAAGCCCTGTCTTCCTAAAGAGGGTATGTTAAATGAAATTTAAGTTTTTTAAAAAAAATTCAAGTTCATCATTTCAAATGCCTCTGATATAATTGTTGCTTAGTTTTTATTGCTTTTATGTTCCCTGAAACCTTCACAGACTCACTTTTCTGTTGCTATGTAACAAATGTCCCCAAACTGAGTGGCTTATGACAATAATCATTTCACTATCTCTCATGATTTTGTGAGTTGACGGGGCTCACCTGTGTGGTTCTTCTGTTCCATGTAATGTGATGGGGGCTGCATCCTGGGGGCTTGACTTGGCTGAACATCCAAGATAACTTCCTTCCATGGCTGGTGCTGGCTTTGCTGGGAACTCAGCTGGGGCTGTTGATCAGAGGGACTCTGTTCTCATCCATGTGGTCTCTTTAGGCAATTTGGGCTTCTCACAGCATGTCCACTGAGTTTCAAGAGAGCAACCTAACAGGTACAAGTGAAAGCTGCAAGTCTCTTAAGGCCCTGCTCCAAAGATACACAGTGTCACATCCATCAAATTCTATTGGTCAAAGTGAGTCACAAGGCCAATCCAAATTCAATTAGGGTGCCATCTTTGAGGACTTGTTAGTAAAAATATCAAGCAAGTTTTCTTCTAGCAATAAAGCCCTAATTTCTGGAGGGATTACCCTAGTGGCTCAGACCCAGTTAGACTGTCTGTTGCTTCCAGTTTTGATCCCTGGTCCCTCGACTTTCTCTTTGTAGCTGAGTACAACCGAGGTATCAGAGTCAGTCATTGGCCTCTGACCTTCTTGTCTAATGCATCTAGTTGACTACAAATTAGATGCTCCTCAGCTTCTTCCATGCTAACTGCCTAAACCATCCTTAGACATTTTCCCCTTTCCCTGTCTCTCTCAATGTCAACTCCCCACTTGCTGGACCTCCTCTTATTCACTGAAAAATCTGATTTCTCCTTCTGGGATCTGTTTGACTTGGATCCAAATATCAGTCTGAACTGACTCACTACTACCTGAGTTCCACTAATGCAAGAGCTTTGCTTGGAGGCTGAACTTAGTTGCCTAGAACCTGTGTCTGCCTATGTAAGGGTGGTCACTATATCTGATTTTTTTCTAATGCAGTTTAATTCTGAAAACAATAAAATTGTTGGCCAGGTCATATTTGCTATTTATTTATTTCAGAGTGCCCAGGTCCCCTCCCCAGGGCCCAGTTGGTCATGCTGAGATAGCTACATATGTTTATGCTCCTTCCTCTGTGGCAGTATTCCCCTAGCACCTTATTTATGTTGACTCTGGCATGTCAGCTTGTAAAACCAAAGAATCTTTGCAGTAAAATAATCTTGCAAAGGTCAGTCATACCTTTAACACTGGTCCTCTTTCACCAATTTAGGAATATCCACCCTCTTAAAAAACACTAGCATTCTATAACACAGGCTTCTGGGTCATGTCTATTCATCTTATTTCATTCCCTTCCAAAAGAAACAGAACACGGGTTGGCATAAGGTGGATGTAGAATGTTTATGTAATGACATAGTTATTTTAAGATGTCTGACTAGGAAGCAGCTTGTTGCTGCTAAAACGCTTAAAAGAACACCCCAAACTGCCAGGACAGACTATTAACAAAATGTCATTTGAGCATGCATGATGCCTATGTGTATATCTTTAATTATTGAAGTCACATTTATTAATAGATTTCTTTAACCTCATATTCTAGACAGGTCCCAATTTCAATGAGTGAATTCTTCCTGTCTAAATGTTCCTAGTACCAGATAGTGAAAGCAGAATAATACCCTAACCCTGATTTCCCATGGTCCACTCAGATAACCAATAAACATTTAATGGTGTACAAACTGAGTGTCCACTGATGAATATGTATTTTCTGCAACAGTGATTCCAAAGAGTAGATAATGCATATTTATTGATTTGATTTGAATTCTAACCCAATTCAGTGGTAACTCATCTTGTAATTCATGGCATTGTACACTAATATAGTACAATATTTCAAGTGTTAAGTATGTGTCAAACACTACTCCAAGTCTTTTACATGTATTATCACTTTTGATACTCATGACAAACCCATGAGGTAGGTTAGGTACCATTATTATCCTTCCTTTATAGACAAGAAAACTGAGGCACAGGGGGTTAACTAACTGTATCGTGTAGCATTGACAATGCCTCTGTCTTACCAAAATGTAATTCAACAACAAAAAACTCAGCATAAATCTCATAGGTGTCTCATCATAAGCAACTTCATTATTCTTTTCTAGTACCTAGAGAGATGTGGGTTTGAAGAAGCAGGAGTGAAAAGGGCAGGGCAGGAGACATGGCCGAAGTTTACAAACTCTTCTTATGAACTCTTTCTGTAGAGGATAGAGGCTCATAAACTTATATGAGTGTGTATGTGTGATACATACACACACACACATATATATATTCTTTAACACCATACACTTACAAGTATGTATCAGTATTATGAATGGGCCAAAAAGTCTTGCCCAAAATAGGAAAGTCTTTAAAGATTATAAAACATTTCTTAAATAAAGGAGGCTTGCTCTAATGAATCAAATGAAGAATTATAAGGGCTTGTGTTTAAATCTAATGAGAATCATTTAACGGGCCTTGAGAAACCATCAGATCTTGGTTTGTGCCACCATTAAGCCAGCCAGGCTGTATCTATGGTCTCTTTAACTCTGACATTTTTGTGAATGTATAACTATGAGGAAAAGTGAGAACAGCATATATACCATCTTTGCCTGCAGAGGATGTGTTTACCCTATTTGTCTGAAGCAGATTTTATGACTTTGGTGGCTTTGGAGAGCTCGAAATAGTTTTCCCACTATGGGAAAAGCCGAAAAAGTTACACTTTTGGCTACCCTCTGTTTCTACATGGGACACCTGCCAATGTATTTATATATATGGAGACATCTTTTTAATTTGTGTGTGGACTGTGTTCCAAGTAGCATCCTTTGCTACCCCTGCTCCTTGACTACTTGCAGGTCCTGGAGCTGCCTGCCCCCATCTCCCCATATTTAGGTACTTATTTACTGTCATTGTCTGCCCAGTGGCCTTGTTGTCACAGCCCAGCAAGCCCTGGGTCTGGATCCCCTTCCAGTGCCACATGTGAGTGGATTCTTTTGCCTTATAAATTATTCCCATAAAGATTATTCCCATAAATGCCATTTCCATGACTGGGGAAAGGGGAGAGATTTCCGAGTTAACTGTATCTTCTACGTTCTGCTGTTCAAGGTTCTTGGTAGAAATTCAGTAGATTTGATTCATCTGCTTCCGAGCAGAAGGAAGAGAAGGCCAATATATCTGTGCTATTTGCTTTGGCAATATTAGGTGTTAGTATTGTTGTTTAGCTTAAAAGTCCCCCAAAACATTAATGCCAAATTGTCAGGACATAAAAGCCTTAGAGAATGATTACTTTCAGACACCAATAAATTCTCATAGATGCTCAAATAATAATATTGTAAAGTAGATCATAATCTCAAATTTTTTCCTGGGCTTCCAAAGCAAAACTTCTCCAAGTCCTTTTCAAACCCTGCTTTAAAAGCTTTGACCCACCCTCTGGAATCTCTTGGATCAAACAGAAAATAACCCAGAGTAAAATCCCACACACTGGACTCCAAGTGCTTTCTGTGAGCAAGGCTTGATTCTATTGGATTGCTAGCAAGATGACTACAGTTCTTTTGTACTTTTAAAATAAACAAATATGTTTCATGGAAGCAAAAGATCTGGAAGCACTGTTAGAAGTATTGAAGTCTAGCCTACTGAAAGCAGTTAGAGGTCAGCTGAAGGTTGGCTTGTCTTTCCTAGGACATTTTTCTAGGCTGGGAGCCGCCCAAAGAGGAAAACACAATTCCATATTTGCTGTTGGGACACAGACGGACAGCATACAAGCTATGCATCTTTATTAGCAGCCACTGTGATGCAGCTGGAAGGGGAGCAGGAAAAGACTGTCATCAGGTTTCATCGCCTGTCCTAGGACAAGGTGTATGGCTCTGCCTCAAGCGCATGGCTTGGGCAAGGATGTCAGAGATGGATGAACATCATTACGTGAGTGTGTGGTCAGCACTCCCGATATGGAAGCCTCATCCCTTTCTCTTGATTTGCTGAGGGCATTCACCAAGACCTCCGTGGGGAAAACTGCCACTGTTGACCAAAAACACCCTCATTACTGGTGTTGTTTCCTGTTGTTGAGCATGTTCTGCAATTCACATTTTATTGTTTTAGCTGAGGCAGGGCCAGGGTTGACAAAATGTGAGTTTTTCATTAGTGGTCTCATTGTCCTACCCTTCCTGTTCTGATAAAGAGGCTGATCCAGAGGCTTATACCTGACTGCTCTATAGATGCCCATCTCCCACTGCTATATCCCTGGACATTAATGGTACAGAAGCAGTGGGCAGCAAGGGTTACCCCTGGCCTCTTGCAGCTGTCCCCCTGAATTGGCTCTCCGCTTACCACCTACTGACGGCACTCACTTAGGTGGGAGTGAGTGTACTGAGCACATTGCCAGGATGAGTATGGGGCTTACCCAGTATGTATTATAAAGTTTACAAGGTTTGTTTTGTTTTTGTTTCTCCCATTCTCCTTTTGTGGAACCTTTCACTCTGGGCCCACAAAGTTTTGCTAATAACAAATGAAATCTTAAAGAAAACCCATCTCCTGTGTGAGTAGGAGGGGAATTTATTTTGAAAGTTATAGTTCATTTTCAGGAGTATTTAGTGCATTTTCAGGTGCATTTGGCCCAAATTGTCATCCGTTTTCAGGAGTATTTAGTCCATTTTCAGGCATACTTAGTCGAAATTTTAGTCCAACTCCAGGAGTACTTAGTCCAACTTTTAGTCCATTTTTAGGAGTATTTATATTTTTAAGGAGGCTACCTGGAAAGGGCAATGCTTATTGCAAACGATCATTCAGTAATAATCAAATTCTGGGTATTACCAAGGAAATAAATTTATTCAGGGATGGACTCCACTCATGTTAGATGGATGACTGTCTTTTTTATTTTTTAATTTTTTATTTTTTTGCGGTACGCGGGCCTCTCACTGCCGTGGCCTCTCCCGTCGCGGAGCACAGGCTCCAGACGCGCAGGCTCAGCGGCCATGGCCCGCGGGCCCAGCCGCTCCGCGGCATGTGGGATCTTCCCGGACTGGGGCACGAACCCGTGTCCCCCGCATCGGCAGGCGGCCTCTCAACCACTGCACCACCAGGGAAGCCCGACTGCCATTTTTAAAAACCAATATGGCACATAGGACTGGAAAGTGTCTTCTGCCAATTTTGTTTTCAAGTCTACTTTTTATCCACCCTTCACAGCCATATTTCTGTTCTACTTAACAACAAAAGCAACCCCCCCAAATCCCCCCCAAAAAACAAAACACACTGGAAGCCAATAATTGTACAGGGGGTCCAGGAAGACAAGAAGTGAAACTATTGAAGAAAGATATTAAGTGGCTAAAGCATGAGGGTGACTTGTGTTTATTTAGGGACGATCTGGATGCTTTACACCTGGAGCAGAAAGCATCCCATTAATAGGACTTGTCCAGATGATGAAAAAACATTTATAATGTGGGCCTAACTCCACTTTCCTGATGAGGAGAAATTTAACAGAACTTATCCCTGAGGGCTTACCTTTCAGCTATTTGTACCACTTATTTCATTTAAATACTTCCAAGGTATGTAAAAAAAGACATGATCTATTTCAAAAAGTGCAATTTACGCTCCCAAGGCGTCCCATATTAGCTAGCACTTTGGCAAAAAATAAGCAGACCAGTAGGAAAGGAGATGACAGTGAAAAAAGAGTGAGTGTGGGCATAGATAGTAAATGGGTCAGGTTAAAATTAAATTAATTCACTGTCTTTATGTTCTATGTTAAACCAGAAATCCATGAAAGTTAGATGCACAGAAATAATGTTCAATGTCTTTCATTCAAAGTTTCCACAGTATTTTTTCTGGTTAAAGATGTTAAACTTAATATGTGGAATTTTTTGAAAGGAAAAAAGACTGAGCTTAAGTTAAATGTTTCTTTTGTTTTTTCTAATTATGAAATAATGCATGCGTTTTATAAAAAACAGTAATTACAATATAAAAAAAATTAAAATGACAATAATCTCACTACCAAGAAATAAGAACTGCTAATATTTTGATATATTTCCTTCTAAGCATTTTCTTGCATGCATGTGCACATAAAAACACACACATATATGTTTCACAGAAGTAAATATTCTGTATTTCGTTTTGAAGTCTTTTTTGAATATAATTAGAATATTAGAATATCCCCATACCATTTTGCATATTCTTTAAACAAGAGTCCACTTAATGTTCTTTTATTACACATTGAGATCAGTCCTTATTTTTTTATACCATAATAAAAGCTATGATGAACATCCTAGTACAACAATTGTTGTACATTTATTTATTACTTTATTGAACTTTTAAAAAAATATATTCTGTGCAACATCAATTTTATCTTTTTCTGATTTAGGGTGTATGTTTTTCTTATTATGTTGTAATTGTTCTTTATACGTTTATGATATCAACATTTGGTTAATATTTGTTGCAAATGTTTCCTCAATTTGTCATGTATCTTTTACATTTTGATGCTTTTATTCACATACAGAATTTGTGCCAAATTTATTGAGTTTTCTTTTGGTGTTTCTTCCATTGCTTTTAAGTTTTGAAAGTCATCACTCCAAGATCAATAAAATATTCACCTACATTTTCTCCTCATTTTGAAAATTATGGATGAACTTGTTGCTTACTGTTTTTAAAGAGACAATGGAGAAATATAATATAAAAACAGAGGTGCTTTTGTTTCCCAACCCCTCCTTTCTATCAGTCCTGATCCACAGATGCTCCCCCAATTTTTGATGATTTTACTTTTTACGTTTCATTAATTAACATCAGCTGGAATTTATTTTGTTGTGTGGTCTGAGGTGAAAACCTTATTTGAACATTTTTTTGTTCTTCCAGATAATGAGCCAATTTTCCCAACACCATTGTTGAATAATTCATTCCTTCCTCCTTGGCTTGTGAAGGCCCATATTTTTTGAGTTACAAAGACAGGAAACTCACAATGACATTATGCAACAGAAATAACCTGCCTTTAGTGCTTGAATACATGACTAGCTAAGCATGTGGTGATTATACAGCTACACTCTGTGTAGAGGCAGACCATGTCGCCGTAGGGCAAGCAATTGGATTGTCCATTTTTAACAGAATGTTCTCATTTGCTGAACCACACAGTCTTTCATTTTTCAGTTCAGTTCAGTTCAATTCAACTGACTTAATTTCAGCCAGTGTTTATTAAATGCTTATTATATGCATTCACTGTAGTATGTGAATTATGGTTGATCCAGTTTTGGATTTCAACCCAGCCCATTAGTAACTTGTCTAATAACTCAGGCAAAAGCCAAATAAAATTCCCCAGACAATTCTGGAAGAAAAGGAGGAGGCTTTGCTGAAATAATTTTTTTTTTTTTTTTTAAACATCTTTATTGGGGTATAATTGCTTTACAATGGTGTGTTAGTTTCTGCTTTATAACAAAGTGAATCAGCTATACATACACACATGTTCCCATATGTCTTCCCTCTTGCGTCTCCCTCCCTCCCACTCTCCCCATCCCACCCTTCCAGGCTGTCACAAAGCACCGAGCTAATATCCCTGTGCCTTGCGGCTGCTTCCCCCCAGCTATCTACCTTACTACGTTTGTTAGTGTGTATATGTCCATGACTCTCTCTCGCCCTGTCAAAACTCACCCCTCCCCCTCCCCATACCCTCAAGTCCGTTCTCCAGTAGGTCTGCGTCTTTATTCCTATCTTACCCCTAGGTTCTTCATGACATTTTTTTCCCTTAAATTCCATATATATGTGTTAGCATACGGTATTTGTCTTTTTCTTTCTGACTTACTTCACTCTGTATGACAGACTCTAGGTCTATCCATCTCATTACAAATAGCTCAATTTCATTTCTTTTTAAGGCTGAGTAATATTCCATTGTGTATATGTGCCACATCTTCTTTATCCATTCATCCGATGATGGGCGCTTAGGTTGTTTCCATGTCCTGGCTATTGTAAATAGAGCTGCAATGAACATTTTGGTACATGACTCTTTTTGAATTTTGGTTTTCTCAGGGTATATGCCAAGTAGTGGGATTGCTGGGTCATATGGTAATTCTATTTGTAGTTTTTTAAGGAACCTCCATACTGTTCTCCACAGTGGCTGAACCAATTCACATTCCCACCAGCAGTGCAAGAGTGTCCCCTTTTCTCCACACCCTCTCCAGCATTTATTGTTTCTAGATTTTTTGATGATGGCCATTCTGACTGGTGTGAGATGATATCTCATTGTAGTTTTGATTTGCATTTCTCTAATGATTAATGATGTTGAGCATTCTTTCATGTGTTTGTTGGCATTCTGTATATCTTCTTTGGAGAAATGTCTATTTAGGTCTTCTGCCCATTTTTGGATGGGGTTGTTTGTTTTTTTGTTATTGAGCTGCATGAGCTGCTTGTAAATTTTGGAGATTAATCCTTTGTCAGTTGCTTCATTTGCAAATGTTTTCTCCCATTCTGAGGGTTGTCTTTTGGTCTTGGTTATGGTTTCCTTTGCTGTGCAAAAGCTTTGAAGTTTCATTAGGTCCCATTTGTTTATTTTTGTTTTTATTTCCATTACTCTAGGAGGTGGGTCAGAAAGGATCTTGCTGTGATTTATGTCATAGAGTGTTCTTCCTATGTTTTCTTCTAAGAGTTTGATAGTTTCTGGCCTTACATTTAGGTCTTTAATCCATTTTGAGCTTATTTTTGTGTATGGTGTTAGGGAGTGATCTAATCTCATACTTTTACATGTACCTGTCCAGTTTTCCCAGCACCATTTATTGAAGAGGCTGTCCTTTCTCCACTGTACATTCCTGCCTCCTTTATCAAAGATAAGGTGTCCATATGTGCGTGGGTTTATCTCTGGGCTTTCTATCCTGTTCCACTGATCTATCTTTCTGTTTTTGTGCCAGTACCATACTGTCTTGATTACTGTTGCTTTGTAATATAGTCTGAAGTCAGGGAGCCTTATTCCTCCAGCTCCTTTTTTCGTTCTCAAGATTGCTTTGGCTATTCGGGGTCTTTTGTGTTTCCATACAAATTGCGAAATTTTTTGTTCTAGTTCTGTGAAAAATGCCAGTGGTAGTTTGATAGGGATTGCATTGAATCTGTAGATTGCTTTGGGTAGTAGAGTCATTTTCACAATGTTGATTCTTCCCATCCAAGAACATGGTATATCTCTCCATCTATTTGTATCATCTTTAATTTCTTTCATCAGTGTCTTATAATTTTCTGCATACAGGTCTTTCGTATCCTTAGGTAGGTTTATTCCTAGATATTTTATTCTTTTTGTTGCAATGGTAAATGGGAGTGTTTTCTTGATTTCACTTTCAGATTTTTCATCATTAGTATATAGGAATGCCAGAGATTTCTGTGCATTAATTTTGTATCCTGCTACTTTACCAAATTCATTGATTAGCTCTAGTAGTTTTCTGGTAGCATCTTTAGGATTCTCTATGTATAGTATCATGTCATCTGCAAACAGTGACAGCTTTACTTCTTCTTTTCCGATTTGGATTCCTTTTATTTCCTTTTCTTCTCTGATTGCTGTGGCTAAAACTTCCAAAACTATGTTGAATAAGAGTGGTGAGAGTGGGCAACCTTGTCTTGTTCCTGATCTTAGTGGAAATGCTTTCAGTTTTTCACCATTGAGGATGATGTTTGCTGTGGGCTTGTCATATATGGCTTTTATTATGTTTAGGAAAGTTCCCTCTATGCCTACTTTCTGGAGGGTTTTTATCATAAATGGGTGTTGAATTTTGTCGAAAGCTTTCTCTGCATCTATTGAGATGATCATATGGTTTTTCTCCTTCAATTTGTTAATATGGTTTATCACATTGATAGATTTGCGTATATTGAAGAATCCTTGCATTCCTGGAATAAACCCCACTTGATCATGGTGTATGATCCTTTTAATGTGCTGTTGGATTCTGTTTGCTAGTATTTTGTTGAGGATTTTTGCATCTATGTTCATCAGTGATATTGGCCTGTAGTTTTCTTTCTTTGTGACATCCTTGTCTGGTTTTGGTATCAAGGTGATGGTGGCTTCGTAGAAGGAATTTGGGAGTGTTCCTCCCTCTGCTATATTTTGGAAGAGTTTGAGAAGGATAGGTGTTAGCTCTTCTCTAAACGTTTGATAGAATTCACCTGTGAAGCCATCTGGTCCTGGGCTTTTGTTTGTTGGAAGGTTTTTAATCACAGTTTCAATTTCAGTGCTTGTGATTGGTCTGTTCATATTTTCTATTTCTTCCTGATTCAGTCTTGGCAGGTTGTGCATTTCTAAGAATTTGTCCGTTTCTTCCAGATTGTCCATTTTATTGGCATAGAGTTGCTTGTAGTAATCTCTCATGATTTTTTTTATTTCTGCAGTGTCAGTTGTTACTTCTCCTTTTTCATTTCTAATTCTATTGATTTGAGTCTTCTCCCTTTTTTTCTTGATGAGTCTGGCTAGTGGTTTATCTATTTTGTTTATCTTCTCAAAGAACCAGCTTTTAGTTTTATTGATCTTTGCTATTGTTTCCTTCATTTCTTTTTCATTTATTTCTGATCTGATTTTTATGATTTCTTTCCTTCTGCTAGCTTTGGGGTTTTTTTGTTCTTCTTTCTCTAATTGCTTGAGGTGCAAGGTTAGGTTGTTTATTCGAGATGTTTCCCGCTTCTTAAGGTGGGCTTGTATTGCTATAAACTTCCCCCTTAGAACTGCTTTTGCTGCATCCCATAGGTTTTGGGTCGTTGTGTCTCCATTGTCATTTGTTTCTAGGTATTTTTTGATTTCCTCTTTGATTTCTTCAGTGATCACTTCATTATTAAGTAGTGTATTGTTTAGCCTCCATGTGTTTGTATTTTTTAAAGATCTTTTCCTGTAATTGATATCTAGTCTCATGGCGTTGTGGTCGGAAAAGATACTTGATACAATTTCAGTTTTCTTAAATTTACCAAGGCTTGATTTGTGACCCAAGATATGATCTATCCTGGAGAATGTTCCATGAGCACTTGAGAAAAATGTGTATTCTGTTGTTTTTGGATGGAGTGTCCTATAAATATCAATTAAGTCCATCTTGTTTAATGTATCATTTAAAGCTTGTGTTTCCTTATTTATTTTCATTTTGGATGATCTGTCCATGGGTGAAAGTGGGGTGTTAAAGTCCCCTACTATGAATGTGTTACTGTTGATCTCCCCTTTTATGGTTGTTAGTATTTGCCTTATGTATTGAGGTGCTCCTATGTTGGGTGCATAAATATTTACAATTGTTATATCTTCTTCTTGGATCGATCCCTTGATCATTATGTAGTGTCCTTCTTTGTCCCTTTTAATAGTCCTTATTTTAAAGTCTATTTTGTCTGATATGAGAATTGCTACTCCAGCTTTCTTTTGGTTTCCATTTGCATGGAATATCTTTTTCCATCCCCTTACTTTCAGTCTGTATGTGTCTCTAGTTCTGAAGTGGGTCTCTTGTAGACAGCATATATAAGGGTCTTGTTTTTGTATCCATTCAGCCAATCTGTGTCTTTTGGTGGGAGCATTTAGTCCATTTACATTTAAGGTAATTATCGATATGTATGTTCCTATTTCCATTTTATATATTGTTTTGGGTTCGCTACTATAGATCATTTCCTTCCCTTGTGTTTCGTGTCTAGAGAAGTTCCTTTAGCATTTGTTGTAAAGCTGGTTTGGTGGTGCTGAACTCTCTCAGCTTTTGCTTGTCTGTAAAGGTTTTAATTTCTCCATCAAATCTGAATGAGATCCTTGCTGGGTAGAGTAGTCTTGGTTGCAGGCTATTCTCCTTCAGCACTTTCAGTATGTCCTGCCACTCCCTTCTGGCTTGTAGTGTTTCTGCTGAGAGATCAGCTGTTAACCTTATGGGGATTCCCTTGTGTGTTATTTGTTGTTTTTCCCTTGCTGCTTTTAATATGCTTTCTTTGTATTTAATTTTTGACAGTTTGATTAATATGTGTCTTGGCATGTTTCTCCTTGTATTTATCCTGTATGGGACCCTCTGTGCTTCCTGGACTTGATTAACTATTTCCTTTCCCATATTAGGGAAGTTTTCAACTATAATCTCTTCAAATATTTTCTCAGTCCCTTTCTTTTTCTCTTCTTCTTCTGGAACCCCTATAATTCGAATGTTGGTGCGTTTCATGTTGTCCCAGAGGTCTCTGAGACTGTCCTCAGTTCTTTTCATTCTTTTTTCTTTATTCTGCTCTGCAGTAGTTATTTCCACTACTTTATCTTCCAGGTCACTTATCTGTTCTTCTGCCTCAGTTATTCTGCTATTGATCCTATCTAGAGTGATTTTAATTTCATTTATTGCATTGTTCATCGTTGCTTGTTTCATCTTTAGTTCTTGTAGGTCCTTGTTAACTGTTTCTTGCATTTTGTCCATTCTACTTCCAAGATTTCGGATCATCCTTACTATCATTATTCTGAATTCTTTTTCAGGTAGATTGCCTATTTCCTCTTCATTTGTTAGGTCTGGTGGGTTTTTATCTTGCTCCTTCATCTGCTGTGTGTTTTTCTGTCTTCTCATTTTGCTTATCTTACTGTGTTTGGGGTCTCCTTTTTGCAGGCTGCACTTTCGTAGTTCCCGTTGTTTTTGATGTCTGTCTCCAGTGGCTAAGGTTGTTTCAGTGGGTTGTGTAGGCTTCCTGGTGGAGGGGACTAGTGCCTGTGTTGTGCTGGATGAGGCTGGATCTTGTCTCTCTAGTGGGCAGGTTCACGTCTGGTGGTGTGTTTTGGGGTGTCTGTGGCCTTATTATGATTTTAGGCAGCCTCTCTGCTAATGGGTGGGGTTGTGTTCCTGTTTTGCTAGTTGTTTGGCATAGGTTGTCCAGCACTGTGGCTTGCTGGTCGTTGAGTGAAGCTGGGTGCTGGTGTTAAGATGGAGGTCTCTGGGATATTTCCACCGTTTAATATTATGTGGAGCTGGGAGGTCTCTTGTTGACCAGTGTCCTGAAGTTGGCTCTCCTACCTCAGAGGCAGAGCCCTGACTCCTGGCTGGAGCACCAAGAGCCTTTCATCCACACAGCTCAGAATAAAAGGGAGAAAAAGTAGGGAGAATTAGTAGAAGTATGAGTAAAGAAAGAAGAAAAGGAGGAAAGGAAGGAAGGAAGAAAGAAGCAAAGAAGGAAAGAAAGGAGGGAGGGAGGGAGGGAGGGAGGAAGGAAGGAAGGAGGGAAAGAAGGAAAAAAGACAGAAAGAAAGATGATACAGTAAAAATAAAATAAAGTATAATATAGTTATTGAATTAAAAAATATTTAGAAAAAAAAAAAAAAAGGGACGGATAGAACCTTAGGACAAATGTTGGAAGCAAAGCTATACAGAAAAAAATCTTACACAGAAGCATACACATACACCTTCACAAAAAGAGGTAAAGGGGGAAAAATCATAAATCCTGCTCCCTGAGACCACCTCCTCAATTTGGGGTGATTCGTTGTCTAAAGGAGGGAAGGAAGGAAGGAAAGAAAGAAAGAACGAAGGTAAAGTACAATAAAGTTATTACAATTAAACTTAATTATTAAGAAAAAGAATTTTTAAAAAAAAGTCATGGACGGATAGAGCCCTAGGACAAATGGTGGAAGCAAGAGTATACAGACAGGATCTCACACAGAAGCATACACGTACACATTCACAAAAAGAGGAAAAGGGAAAAAAATCATAGATCTCGCTCCTAAATTCCACCTCTTCAATTTGGGATCATTCCTTGTCTATTCAGGTATTCCACAGATGCAGGGCATATCAAGTTGATTGTGGAGCTTTAATCCGCTGCTTCTGTGGCTGCTGGGAGAGATTTCCCTTTCTCTTCTTTGTTCTCACAGCTCACAGGAGCTCAGCTTTGGATTTGGCCCTGTCTCTGCGTGTAGGTCGCTGGAGGGCGTCTGTTTTTTCGCTCAGACAGGACGGGGTTAAAGGAGCCGCTGATTCGGGGCCTCCGGCTCACTCAGGCCGGGGGTTGGGGGATGGGGGTAGGAGGGGCACTACGTGCGGGGCGGGCCTGCGGCTGCAGAGTCAGCGTGACGTTGCGGCAGAGGCCGGCGTGATGTTGCACCAGCCTGAGACCCGCCGTGCGTACTCCCGGGGAAGTTGTCCCTGGATCCCGGGAACCTGGCAGTGGCGGGCTGCACAGGCTCCGCGGAAGAGGGGTGTGGAGAGTGACCTGTGCTCGCACACAGGCCCCTTGGTGGCGGCAGCAGCAGCCTTAGCGTCTCCCGCCCGTCTCTGGGGTCCGCAGTTTTAGCCGCGGCTCGCGCCCGTCTCTGGGGTTTGCGCTTTCAGCCGCGGCTCGCGCCCGTCTCGGGGGGCTCGCGCCCTCAGCCGCGGCTCGCGCCCGTCTCTGGGGTTCGCGCTTTTAGCCGCGGCTCGCGCCCGTCTCTGGAGTTCCTTTAAGCAGCGCTCTTAAACCCCTCTCCTCGCGCTCCAAGAAACAAAGAGGGAAGAAAAAGTCTCTTGCCTCTTCGGCCGGTGCAGGCTTTTCCCGAACTCCCTCCCGGCTAGTCGTGGTGCACTAACCCCTTCAGGCTATGTTCAAGCCGCCAACCCCAGTCCTCTCCCTGAGCTCCGTCCAAAACCAAAACCCGAGCCTCAGCTCGCAGCCCCGCCCGCCCCGGCGGGTGAGCAGACAAGCCACTCGGGCTGGTGAGTGCCGGTCAGCACCGATCGTCTGTGCAGGAATCTCCCCGCTTTGCCCTCCGCACCCGTCGCTGTGCACTACTCCGTGGTCCCGAAACTCCCCCCTCCGCCTCCCGCAGTCTCCGCCCGCGGAGGGGCTTCCTAGTGTGTGGAAACTTTTCCTCCTTCACAGCTCCCTCCCACTGGTGCAGGTGCCGTCCTTATTCTTTTGTCTCTGTTTTTTCTTTTGCCCTACCCAGTTACGTGGGGAGTTTCTTGCCTTTTGGGAGGTCTGAGGTCTTCTGCCAGCCTTCAGTAGGAGTTCTGTAGGAGTTGTTCCACGTGTGGATGTATTTCTGGTGTATCCGTGGGGAGGAAGGCGATCTCCGCGTCTTACTCTTCCGCCATCTTCAAGGTCCCCCCCTGAAATAATTTTAAATGAAGATCTCTAGGATTTGAACTGGTAGCTTTTAGGGCTGCAGGGTGCCTTCGTGTTCTCATCTCAAAAGCCAACAATGACAAATTGTCCAAGTCATTTGGATTATGCCAGGGGAGCAGACTGAAAGCTTATAAGCACTATTGAGCTAAATAAATAAATAAAGCAACATATGTAAGTCAAGGAGACACATTCCTTTCCCCATATAAAAACATAGGAAGACAAAGATGCCTGCTATGCCCGGATAACTACCCATAGTTCATCAAGTGCAGAGGAGCGGGCAGAAACAACATTCATATCACAGATGCCACATGAGTGTCTAAAATAATCATGTCCACAAATATTCTATTTTATTTGTATTTCTATTGCTTATCTTTTCTTTTCATCATGTTAGTATTCATCTTTTCATAGAATGGTATAAAAACAACCTGATGAGATTATATATTTTTGTGGTTCCTATTAGAGAAAACAAAATTATTCATATGATCCCATTAGAGTATGACAGAAAACTGCTGACAGGATGGAAATGTAACAAAGGTGTGTTTCTTCTGTTTGTAGTTACACTGCCTTTTTTCTTTATCACTCCTGACATGTTGCCTATCACACCAGGCAGAGTACAGGAGACTGGGCAATGTTATCTGAAAACTTCATTCCTCCAGGGAGTTCAGGAGCACCTGCTAATCGCCCCACACCACTGCGTTTGCCTTCACCCTCTTCCTCCTGGGATCTCCATGGGGCAAAAGTTCCCACAATCCACATGATGATTTTTTTCAGTTTACTCAACATCATTGTTTTGAAATTTAGTTACAAGAATATTTTTTTAAACACAATGTATTTTTACTACCTAATATTCAGCATGCTTGCAACTTTATGTTTATTTGTGTGAATAGTGTCAGTTTTATTGTATAAATTCAGTATGGAGAATTTTGTGTATTCTGGTGTTTAAAACGGTGCCCATAATGGGAGCTCAATAATTATTTATTGACTGAATGTTGAATGAACCAATTATAGGAAAGACATTTTGCTGGAGATAGGGAGACACAAAGATGTGTGACATATTGTTTCTATCCTCAAAGTACTTACAGTAGAACTGGGAGCCATGACAGACACAAAATGAAATAGGAGGAGAAGCCAATAATACAAGAGATGTCTTTCAAAAGCACACAAAGTATCCAATTAAAGGTACCACAGTCTGTGCTTGTATCAGAGACAGTGTTTAACAAATGAAACACTCCTACACATTTTTCATCCCCCCTCATAGTTAACAGGACCAAGCCAGTAGTGCTAGCTCCATTCCATGGAATGTGAATGCAGTTTTGTGTGGCTCTTCAGGGTGGAGGCCAGTATGACCCTTCCATCTTGCTCTTCCTCTGCTGGGGCAAACTTAGAGACCATGGCATAGCTATGATATGCAAGCAGCCTGGATCCCTGAGTCACCACTTGGAGGACTGGTGCCCTGTGAAGTCACTCAATCCACCACATCCTATGATGTGAACCAGAGACAAACCTTTATATTAAGCCATTGATTTGCTTGTGTGACAGCTAGAGTGAAATATCCTAATAAAATATCATTTTCAGGAGGTTGGAAGGTCATAGAAGGCTTCTGAAAGTGGTGGATTAAGGCTGGACTTTACTCAGTGCTTAAAAATTGCTAAAACTAAGGAAGAGCCAATTTTTTTTTTTTTTTTTTGGAGAAATAGAAAAAAATCCATCTTAAATTTCATATGGAATCTGAAGGGACCCTGAATAGTCAAAACAGTCTAAAAAGAAGGACAAAGCTGTATTTCTCACATTTCCTCATTTCAAAACTTAATTCAAAGCTAGAGTAATCAAAACAGTATGGTAGCGGCATAAAGACAGACATAGATATCAATGGAATAAAACTGAGAACCCACAAATGTACTCTCACGTATGTGCTCAAACGATTTTTGACAAGGATACCACAATGATTCAGTGGGGAAAGAACTGTCTTTTCAACAAACGTAAAGTAAATATCCACATGCAAAAGAATGAAATCAGTCCCTTACCTTGCATCATATACAAAAATAGATGTAAAATGGGTCAAAGACCTAAATGTTAAGAGCTAAAACTATAAAACTTAGAAGAAAAAATATGAGAAAAGTGTTATGACATTGGATTCGGCAATGATTCCTTAGATATGACACCAAAAGCACAGGCAACAAGGGAAATAATAAATTGGACTGTATAACAATTTTTAAACTTCTATACATCAAAGGAAGCTATCAACAGAGTGAAAGGACAGCTTACAAAGTGGGAGAAAACATTTGCAAATCATATGTCTGATTAGGTGTTAATATCCAGAGTACGTAAAGAACTCATACAAATAACAACAAAAACACATACACACACGTAACAACAACAGCAACCCATTAAAAAATGGGCAAAAGATTTGAATAGACACTTCTCCAACAAAGATGTACAAATGGCCAATAAGTACATGAAAAGATGCTTAACACCACTAATCATTAGGGAAATGCAAATCATTAGGATGACATTAGGATGACACCCATTAGGATGGATACCATTCAAGAATGAAAAACAGAAAATAGTGTAGACAAGAATGTGGATACATTGTATCCCTTCTCCACTGTTTGTGGGAATGAAAAATGGTGTAGCTGCTGTTGGAAACATATGGAGTTTCCTCGGAAAAATTTAAAATGGAACTACTATATGATAGAACAATTCCACTTCTGGGTATATACCCCCAAAGAATTAAAAGCATGGTCTCGAAGAGATATTTGTATACCTATGTTCATAGCAGCATTATTCACAATAGCCAAGAGTTGGGGGCAGCACAAATGTCCATTGACAAGTAAATGGATAAACACAATGTGGTCTCTACACACAATGGAATATTATTCAGCCTTCAAAAGGAAGGAGATTCTGGGCTTCCCTGGTGGCGCAGTGGTTGAGGGTCTGCCTGCCATTGCAGGGGACACGGGTTCGTGCCCTGGTCTGGGAAGATCCCACATGCCGCGGAGCGGCTGGGCCCGTGAGCCATGGCCGCTGAGCCTGCGCGTCCGGAGCCTGTGCTCCACAACAGGAGAGGCCACAACAGTGAGAGGCCCACGTACCACAAAAAAAAAAGGAAAGAAATTCTGACACATGCTACAACATGGATGAAACTTGAGTCTCTTATGCTAAGTGAAATAAGCTAGTTACAAAATACTGTATGATTCCACTTATATGAGGTATTTAGAATAGTCAAATTCAGAAACAGAAAGTAGAATGGTGATTGCCAGCATCATGGGTAGAAGGAAATGTGTAGTTTTTCAATGGGTACAGAGTTTCGGTTTTGTAAGATGAAAAGACTTCTCGACATGTGTTGTACAACAATGTGAATGTACTTAACACTATTGAATTGTACACTTAAAAATGGTTAATGATAAATTTTATGTGTATCTTACCCAATTAAAAATTTTAAAATTAAGACAATAAATACAGATGGCAAATAAGCATATGAAAAGATGCTCCACATTATATGTCATCAGGGAAATGCATATTAAAATAGTAGTGAGATACTACAACACTCCTATTAGAGTGGACCAAATCTGGAACACCGACAACACCAAACACTGGCAAAGATGCGGAGCAACAGGAACTCTCATTCACTGCTAATGGGAATGCAAATTTGTACAGCCACTTTGGAACACAGTTTGGTGGTTTCTTACAAAATTAAACATACTCTTACCATACGATCCAGCAATCTCCCTCCTTAGTATTTACCCAAAGGAGTTGAAAACTTATGTCCACACAAAAATTTGCACATGGATGTTTATAGCAGTTTTATTCATAATTGCCTAAACTTGGAAGCAACCAAGATGTACTTCAGTAGGTGAGTGGATAAATAAACTGTAGTACATTCAGACAATGGAATATTATTCAGTGCTAAAAAGAAATGAGCTATCAAGCCATGAAAGTGTATAGAGGAAACTTAAATGCATATTACTAAGTGAAAGAAGCCAATCTGAAAAGGCTTCTAGTAGATGTGATTCCTACTATATGACATTCTGGAAAAGGCAAAACTATGGAGCGAGTAAAATGATCAGTGGTTGTCAAGGATTGGTGTGGGGACAAGTGAATAGGGGGAGCTCCGAGGATTTTTACGGCAATGAAAATACTCTTACAATACTACAATGATGGGACTTCCCTGGTGGCGCAGTGGTTAAGAACCCACCTGCCAGTGCAGGGGACACGGGTTCTAGTCCTGGTCCAGGAAGATCCCACATGCTGTGGAGCAACTAAACCTGTGAGCCACAACTAGTGAGCCTGTGCTCTAGAGCCCGCAAGCCACAAATACTGAAGCCTGCACGCCTAGGGCCCATACTCCACAACAAGAGAAGCCACCGCAGTGCAAGAAGAGTAGCCCCTGCTCGCTGCAACTAGAGAAAGCCCGCGTGCAGCAACAAAGACCCAATGCAGCCAAAAATAAATAAATAAAAAATAAATAAAATTTTAAAAATACTATAATGATGGATATATGTCATTATACACTTAGCTAAACCCATAGAAAATACAACACCAAAAGTGAACCCTAAGGTAAACTATGGACTTTGGGTGATTACGATTTGACAACATAGGTTCATCAGTTGTACCAAATATACCCTCTAGTGAGTGATGCTGATAATAGGGAGGCTGTGTATATTGGGGTCATGGGATATATGGGAACTCTCTGTACTTCCCTCTCAATTTTGCTGTGAACTTAGCACTGCTCTAAACAAATAAAGTCTTAAGAAAACATTAAGGGGATGAGTTTTATTTCTTCTTATGTTTCAGATATGAAATTAATTTTAACAGAGAGAGGAAAAGAAATCTTTCTATTCCTAGGAAAAGAGCCTCTCTGGATACATACTAGTCACACTTGCAGTTCACTGCTGAATCTGGATAACTCTAGCCTGTAAACATTGTATTGGGTTGGCCAAAAGTTTCGTTTATTTTTTTCCGTAAGTTGGCTCTCGTAGCACTCAGTTGTCTTTAACTTCATCTGAAACAATTTTGTTTGATTGTATGTGACAGCTGTCATATCAGCATGCATTTAAAAAATGACTTATCAAAATTGGTGAATTTTTGTGTAGCTATTTTAATATTGAAGATGGAAGAAAAAAAGCAACATTTTCGGCATATTGTGCTTTATTATTTCTAGAAAGGTAAAAACACAACTGAAACACAAAAAAAGATTTGTGCAGTGTATGGAGAAGGTGCTGTGACTGATAGAATGTGTCAAAAGTTGTTTGCAAAGTTTCGTGCTGGAGATTTCTCACTGCATGGTGATCCACGGTCGGGTAGGCCAGTTGAAGTTGATGGCAATCAAACTGAGACATTAATTGAGAACAATCAACATTATACCACACGGGAGACAGCAGACATACCCAAAATATCCAAATCAAACGTCGAAAATCATTTGCACCAACTTGGTTATGTTAATCGCTTTGATGCTTGGGTTCCACATAAGTTAAGCAAAAAAAAACCTTCTTTTTTTTTTTAATATTTATTTATTTATTTATTTGGCTGCACCGGGTCTTAGTTGGGGCATGCAAGATCTTTAGTTGCAGCATGTGGGATCTAGTTCCCTGACCAGGGATCGAACCCGGGCCCCCTGCATTGGGAGCCCGGAGTCTTAGCCACTGGACCACCAGGGAAGTCCCCAAAAAAAACACCTTCTTGACCGTATTTCTGAATGTGATTCTCTACTTAAATGTAATGAAAACATTCCATTTATAAAAGAAATTGTGATGGGAGATGAAAAGTGGATACTGTACAACAATGTAGACTGGAAGAGATCATGGGGCAAGTGAAATGAACCAACACCAAAGGCCAGTCTTCATCTAAAGAAGGTGATATTGTGTATATGGTGGGATTGGAAGGGAGTCCTCTATTATGAGCTTCTTCCAGAAAACGAAACGATTACTTCCATCAAGTACTGCTCCCAGTCAGACCAACTGAAAGCAGCACTCAACGAAAAGCGACCAGAATCAGTCAACAGAAAACACATAACCTTCCATCAGGATAACGCAAGACTGCATGTCTCTTTGATGACGAGGCAAAAACTGTTACAGCTTGGCTGGGAAGTTCTGATTCACCCACCGTATTCAACAGATATTGCACCTTCAGATTTCCATTTATTTAGGTCTTTACAAAATTCTCTTAATAGAAAAAATTTCAGTTCCCTGGAAGACTGTAAAAGTCACCTGGGACAGTTCTTTGCTCAAAAAGATAAAATGTTTTCGGAAGATGGAATTATAAAGTTGCCTGGAAAATGGCAGAAGGTAGTGGAACAGAAGGGTGAATACGTTGTTCAATAAAGTTCTTCGTGAAAATGAAAAATGTGTCTTATTTTTACTTAAAAACCGAAGGCACTTTTTGGCCAACCCATAGCTTTTTAGTAACCTTTAGTCAGTGGAACAATGACAAACAAAGGCTCTAAGGCTCATGCTATCAAGAAACTTACCTGAATTCTCCATTGTGCTATGTGCTCATGCTTTTAATAAACAAGGTCCCATCAACGAGAACTAGAGGAGATCTGAGTTCTCACAATGGTGCCACTCCTAAGGCCATATGTGCCTGCCCATTCCTGACCTCAAGTTCCTCACTTCTAAGTAAAGGTAGTGAGCTCATTCTTGTTGATACGTTCCTTCACAGCATAACTGGCTTATACTTGCTGCAAAGATATATATTTCTCTATATGTGTTTGTGGGGAACTGTTTCTATTTTATTATTATATTATCATCATTACTTATTTTCTAAATTATCAATATTCAAACACTTTTAAATTTTGGAATAAATAAAATTCTATCAGTGAGAATCCAAAGAGAGACCAAGACAGGTATAGAAATGGAGGGAATTTAATAAAAGGGATTCACTATAGAGTAGTTGGAAGAGCTAAAAATAGTGAGTTGCTGCTACTCTTAGGGTGATAGGGTAAGGGGAAGAGGTGGAGGTCCAGATAGCCAACATGTGGGAGCTGGAACCATGGAGAATGTCTTATGGGAGCTGGGACCATGCCAGGAGCTGGAATGACACGGGAGCTGCTGGAGGACCTCCTGAGGTGTCATGAAGTGGACTTCTTCCCTCCTTCCACCCTCTAGTTTCCACCAGTGCTGCCATTGACATAACCTTAATGGAAGTCAATGAGCAAGGGAGCCTGGGAAATGTAACTTACAGAGACCAGCTCTCCAGAGAGCCAAAGAGGGGAAGGATGGAAGATGGACCTAAGAGCTACAGACAAATGACCAGGTTAAATATAAAACCTGAAATACATGTCTATATATCAAGGCTACAGTGAGGTACACCACTTCCCCTATAGATGAGTAATTATTTGGGACAGGGATTGGAGGTCATTGGAAGACTTTTTGGCAAATACTTATGGTGTGTGTCCTTTAATCCCCAAATCTCTTCACAAAGTCATATCAATTGTTCTTGGGTGAGGTTGTGGGAATGCAAGAACACTGAGAACAGAACTTCAGAACCACAAATTAATTGGGGTGGGAGGAGGGGACAGCACGGCAACCCCCTAAAGGAAATGGTCCTCAGCGTAGAAACATTTTATTTGGGACACAAGATGCTAGATTCAGAAGTGGAAACCTCTCAGTGTCTTCAGAGAATGAAAGCACCCTGGCAATCAGAGCCTTTCCTTCAGCCAGCAATAAACTCTTTTCTTAGAAGACAGAAGCTGTAAGAACGTCTTCCTGTTCTCCATGGATGAGTTTTCTGGTGGGACACTCTGAACCTCTTAAAAAATTCAGATCAAGTTTTCTCAGCTTTCACAACGTGATTTCAATCACATGAACTGTGAAAAACACACCGACTCAACACAGCAACATAAAAGCTTTTGAAGTTGACTGAAAGTGTTGTGGTTGTTTTTGTCCGTGAATGAAAAAATGAAAGAATTGGACATTAGGCTCTTATCTCAGAGGAAACAAAGGAGAAGAAAGTGAAAAACGGAATATTCAGAGAGAGGAATGGAATTAGGCCACCTTTCATAATATTAGTGGAAATTGTTAAATCTTTATAAATCTTTCTTCAGAAACAGCCCTATCTGAATCATGTGGGCAACTTTTAGTCCAATGGGTCTCCTTTCTGGATGTCCTCAACCCCTAGTCCATCAAAGACTTTAGTTTTCCTCTTTATAATTTTGCCTCTTATTAATTCTAGAGATTAGTGGAAAAGAGAAAATGTCTGTTTCCTATGTGGTAAGATTTCTAAGGAATAATACCAACACTTCTGATAATGCCCCACTCTGCTCTGTGTGTGTGTGTGTGTGTGTGTGTGTGTGTGTGTGTGTAGGTTAGTGAGAGCTACAAAATAGACCTAGAACTTGGGAATTTCTTTCAGAAGTGTCACACGGTAACCATCCAGCCCCATCCAGGCTGCCCTGTGAACTTCAAGCGATCGTCCAATTGAGTCTTAGATCACATATAACCTGGAAAAGCATTTCGGCCTCAGAATAATTTTAGGTCAAATGAGGCCTGGGGAGCTGCAGCTTAATTTGATCCATTGCAGCAGGGAAACAACAAAAGACTTTTAGATATTTGGTGGCACTGGTCCCACCAGAAAGTAATATTTAGCACTCTGGGTCAATTCAATATTTAATTATATCAGTTAAGCAGGGAACTCAACTAATACAGGCTTTGTTTAAACACTCTTTCTATATTTAACTCTGCATGCCATGAACTTGCTAGATAGGAAATTCTGAGTTTAATAATATTTAAAACCTTCTTAATAGAAGCACCACCTATACCTTGATTTGTGTTCTAAGAAACAGGAGCGATCTCTCTAGATGTCTTGGTGGGAGCTGAGCTGAGCTGCCCAGGGTCTGGACCCAGGCGATGCTCTGTGGGGATGAGAATGGTAACCGCCAGTGAGTGGTTGTGAAGGAAATGAGGCTCACAGGTACACGGGTAATTAGCCTGTGTACCTCTCCTCATCTTTAGGGAGGCAAAGGGGGAGCAAAGGTTCTATGGTAATTCACTCTCTCTGAGCTGCGCTTCCCTTTTCCACCTTTAAGTCTGCTGACGATGCTCATTGTAACCCAATTTCCCTTGCAGGGGAAGAGGAACACAACTCCCCAGGGATGCCCCAGTTTCCCGATTCCCTTTGGGTATCTTCCTGCTTCATCCTCACCTCAAATCTGCCAGAGACTTGATTAGGACTTTAAAGTTTTAGTTTTTTTTTTTATTCCCAGACAAGAAAAACCTTATCAGTCAGTTGGAATATTGCTGTAAAACCTTGTTTTGAATGGGTGTGTTCTGTCAGATTGATTGGAAATTTCTGCCTAGAATGTTTAATTATCACCTAACTAAGACAGGCTTGCATTAGTCTCTTTTTTTTATGCCTTGAGACTTGCCAGTGGCAGGGTTAAGTCTTGCTTGACTGACAGCTGTCAGTGGCCCATATGGAAATGAAAAATAATGTGACAGGCTGAAGGTAAAGAAGTTTCACCCTGACAGTGACCTGTGCCAGTGTTCCTTTTCTCTATTCTAGGTTTTTAAGGCAGATGCCTTGGCCATGTGGTGCATTGACTTGTCCATGAGAAGGGTGTGTTCTGGGCAATGACTGTGGAGACCTGTCAGGCTATCCCCATCATAACTCAGATGCTGAGCTGTCTGCGTTGGACAGACCACACCACTGAATGATCCACTGCTCTGCTCTGAACCACTCAGATGCCTGAAACCAACTGATTCTACTCGGTAGAGCTGAATCAATGCCCATTGAAGCCACACCCAGTGTATTTAAAATGATGTAGGCATCTTTATAAGACCAAGATGGAAGATGTTATAGGTCATAGCTCCATAGGGTCTTATTTTAAAAATCTGGTGTGTGAAGTCTAATGGTGTTTCTACAGCCCCCAGGAGGGAGAGTTCCAATTTCTTTTTTATTTCATTCATCTTGAACAGCACCCCAAATTGATTTCTTGGAAACATCAGCTTTTTTGTGTGTGTGTAAATTGTTAGTAGTGTCTTTTTAATACATGTAGTCAAAGCACAGTTATTTGTACAGATGAAAGTAGAAGTACCTTGCCAATAATTCTTCACTCATTTTTATCTGGGCTCACATATATAGATATTTTGTAGGTATTTATTTCAAAGATCAATCATTTTATGAAAAGTGTAAAGCCACAATGCTTTGCTTCTGTGGACTAGCCTTCAGAGATTATGCAGAAACTCATATGTGGGTAGAATTAAAACATTTTTCAAAATGTATAGATGGCTATATTCAAGGAAACATCAGCTTTTGTCACACTGCTCACCCACTCAGAGGCCTCCGCTGAGTGGAAGACAGCCCGTTGCTGACAATAGAAGTCCAAACTCAACTTGGATTCAAGGCTGCGCAGGGACCATCATCAACCCATCAGTCCAAACACATCTCCTGCTCCCGGGAGCTCCACTTCACCAAACTCTCTCCTCCCAGTTCCCTGAACCCACCTCTCCCATTCTTAATTCCAGCCTTGACTTGGGCTTTCTTCTATTTCCTCCTCCTCTAAGTGGATGTCTCCCAGGAATCCTCACTAGACTTCTTGCCTTAACAGTAATTGGCTTTCTCTGGGGCCACAGAGTCTCCTGGGGCTCAGAAGAGCAAAGGTTGTTCATTCTCTATGCTCCACGTGACCCAGGGCAAGAGAGGGGAAGGGAGGACTAGGGCATGTTCCTTGACCCCCATGGCCACTCTGCCCTCATTGTTCTTCCACCCTTGCAGAAAGTCTTCATCTATTTGGATACTTATGGCAGCACCCTTCCAGACTACCCTCTAGTGGATAGCTTATTTTCTCTCTCATCTGTGGAGTCCATGCCACTCTATGCCCCAAACCATGATTTTGCTTTCTGACTTGTGATTCAAATTTCTGCCAGCCATCATAATAAGCATCGTCAGTGTATGTTCAAGTAATCCATCTAAGGCCCCCTCATTCTTTCCCTTGAAATTGTCAGATCCCAAGAACTTTACACCATATCTGTTGCAGTAGCGTACTTTTCTGGCCATACTCAGAATGGTTCCACCTTTGGAACCTCTAATTATATCTCTCTGTCCTCCCAACTCAGTCTTTTACCACCATTAGATGTGTTCACTAGCCTCACAGAGTCCTCCAGACTTTGGACCGTTTAATTTTCACTTATGTATCTAGCTTCGATCTCAATGACATGTCATTTCAATTGTTCACTGGCTGATCGCCTCCCTTATCTCTTTGGTCTTCAGGTACATTTACCCTGTAAGGCACAGCTTCCTGATCATCCAACCACACGTTTCCTCTGCTCTTAGAAATGAATTTCTGAGCTACTGAAGGAAAAGAAAATGTTGTGGTCAAATAGTGCTTCATAACGTGAAACAGGAACACTGTGGCCATGTCTGAAGAGTGTTTCCTTTTAGAACCTTTAACAGGAAGTTCCAATGTGGTGCAGAGGAATGAACATAGCCGGGAACCTGGAGGTTCTGTCTTTAATACACAGTAATACCCATGTCCCTTCGGACACTTTCCTTCCCTCCTTCCTTCCTCTTTCCATTAATAACTACTTTTTTCCTTTATCTTCTCCTTTTCCTTTCACAAACATTGATTAATCATCTATATCATTTGTGTCTCTGGGGACACAAGAACAAATAGGACATAGGTCCTGTCCTCAAGGAGCTCCCATGATGGTAGGTTAGGACATTGTTTACTCTGGTGGTGTGCAATAGGAGAGCTGTAGTGGTGGAGACACAGATGGGGGAGAAGCCAACTCTGCCTGGGAGAATTGTTTAAGGTTCCAGAGAGAAGATGGCTTTGATCTAGGCATTGATCCATACAGGTAGAGTAACTATGCCTCAAGTTCAAGAACCCATGTCAATTTTGGTATTCTGGGTTATTTCCTTTGGTAATCAACAGAGTGTAAACTTACATCCTTTATTTGTGATGTGTAGTCCCATTGAAACATCCCAGTTATGACTCTTCATTCAGTCGCCTTCTCTAGAACCGAGCCCTCAGAGGAGCTCATCAATGTACACAGCTTCCTCTAGAACACAGTGTCCAATATGGTAGCCACTGGACACATATGGCTATTTAATTTTGAATCTAAATTAATTAAATTTAAACAATATTAAGATTCAATTCTGTGGTTGCATTAGCCACATGCCACATGTGGCTGGTGGCTACCGTAATGGACACAGGGATACAGACCACTTCCATCATTGCAGAAAGTTCTATTGAACCACTCTGGTCTAAAAGCTACTTCTTCCATTATTCTTTTTATCTTATTTTCCAACAGATCTAACTGTGCTAGCCAGGCTAGACCATGAGTCAGGTCCCTTCCTTGCCATATCCTTAGCAGCGGGCCTAGCTCCTTGCCAGAGGGCAACAGAAATGGAGAAGGATGTCTTGGAGACACTTTACCTCATTCAATTTCATAACTGTGGCAACAGGCAGGTCCATCCTATGGGAAATATTGTCAATAGAAATTATTTACTGTACTCTTACTACATGCCAGGCACTCTGTTAAGTGTTTTATATGTAATATCTCATTTAATCCCCATAACAAATGTTTGAAGAGGGTATAACTAGTCCCATTGTGTAGATGAGAAAACCAAAGCTTAGAAAAGTTAAGCAACTTGCCAAAGGCCACAAAACTAATAAGTGGCAGATCCCAACTCAACTCACACATGTCTAACTCCAAAGCTCCTGCACTTCTGAAACACATAACCTGCAACCAGGTTATATCAAAATTTCCTGGGGAGCTTTTAAACCAGCAGATGCCTGGGCTTCATCACAGACTTACAGACCAGTTCATGGGTTTTCAATTTTCTATGAATCTACTAGGTACTTAGCATAGGTAGTATAGGCAGCCTTAGGCATGCTCCCTCCTCTCCAGAAAGACCACACACTTGGTCTGTTCTTGTGTTCTTTGATGTTCATGCCACTTGGGAATGCCCAGATCCAGGTAGGTCTGTCTATTGTTGCCTGAGCAGCTGGAATGAGACTGAAAAGCTACCTTTCTCTCACTACTCTTTAGGTAACTGCTTTGAGTCTCAGGTCACACTCAGCACCAGGCTGCCTCCTCTCCCTTGCTCTTTACATCCTGTACTGTTTGGGTGACATATCCTTCTGCACCATCGCCAGGTTCTGAGCTCAGCTGTCTTTGCACCAGCCTTCCCTGACCCTCTCCTATCCACACACTCATTAATGTCTAGCACTGTGTTTTGCACAGAGTGACAGTTCAAAATAATTCTGTTAAAGTAATGAGAGATAGTGTTGTTAGAAATACATGCAAATAACCAATGAGCATGGCTTTCCATTTTTTTTTCATTTGTAAATTTCAGTAGTTGGACCAAGGTGCCTCAAGGTTACAAACAAGAAAGTATTTCCTAACAAACAATGATGATTTAAGTGTGTTGAGGACCACGTTCATTATTTTCATCCATATTACATAATATAATGTTCCATTTTAATAAAAATCTGTTACCGATTTTAAAAAAATGCTGTTAAATGGAGTCAAAGAGGAAAGAGCTAAGCATCATTTTAGGTGGTGTTGATTCTAAGTAAGGGCAACAGCAGCTCAGAAAAGTGAAAGAGCAAAAGGACTGATCAGTCAGGAAGGGTTCCAAGGAGGAAGAGAAAATCTGGTACCCAAGTGGTATAAGTTTTGAAACTCATTGCATGGAAACAATAACTTCAATAAGTGTATTCTTTAGTGATATACCCATCCAGAGGTCTTTAGTCCATTATCATTTAAATTTAGTAATTTTTCCTGTTACAATTTGAATTAACAGTGGCAGATTTTGAGACTCTTCTATTTCATCCTATTTATACAATAGATATATGCCACAAAATGTATTGCATCTCATATCCACTTTAATCTGTATGAGGTAATTTAGGACCATATAGTCCAATGACTACAAATATAATTGTAGTTTCAAAATCTGCTGAGGTCATTCGCTGAGGGCATATTCAATACCAGAATGATGTTTTAAAATTACTTTGCTTTTCATTAACACAATAGCTAGTCCATTTCTACGAACTTATGTAATAAAAAAATTTTTCTGCAATTTGAGCTAGTGCTTGAAGATGAGAGTGAATCAATGTTTTAACTCAGTGAATCCTACCTGGGCTTTTAATTTATAAAATGAAAGGGAAAATAGATAAATCAAATATTGTAGTTGGAGGCTCTATCAAATGTCTCTCAGAAACTAAGATCAAGAAAGGAAAATTGGTATAGGGAAATAAACTATGAAATGAATAAAGTTTTGATTAGGCTATAGATATGTACAGTCAGCACTCCATATCCGCAGGTGCCACATCCATGGATTCAACCAACCACAGATCAAAAATATACGGAAGAAAAGAATTCCAGAAAGTTCTAAAAGTAAAACCTGACTTTGCCTCACTGTGACAACTATTTACATAGCATTTACATTGTATTTACAATACTCATTTAAAGATGATTTAAAATATATGTGAAGATATGCAGAGGTTATATCCATATACTACACCATTTTATGTGAGGGACTTGAGAGCATCCATGGATTTTGGTACCTGTGGGTATCTAGGGACACGTATATGCATGTGTGTATGTATATGTATATATCTTCAAGAAATTGAGAGAACACATTTTTTTCTGAGTACACATGGAACATTTACAAAAACAGACCATGATTTAGGCTCAGTGACGTCAGCAACATGGTGGCGTAAGATGTTCCTTCTTTTAATCCCCCTTTTTAGTCAACAAATTAGACATCCAAGCATGAACAAAAGCGCTTTAGTGTGCCTTTTGGATCTTAGGACCTTACTCCAAGGGACGCAAGAGGAATCTCGCCCACCAGTGCAGCTGGTAAGGAAGTCTAAGTTTAAAACAACATTTAGAGGAAAATTTGTATATTTAAATCAATAACACTTGCCCAGACTATCCCATTTAAAAATTCAGTTCTGCACCCTGACAGTCCTGATCTCCATTACCCTGCTTCATGTTTTTCTCCCTAGGTCTACTCCTCCTAACATACTATGTAATTCACCTCTTTATTATGTCTATTGATTATGACATGTCTTTCCCAGTTAGAATGTAAGTTGCAGAAAGGCAGTGCTTTTTGTTTGTTTATCCACTGATGTGCCGCCAGCTACTAAAACAGTACCTGGCAAATAGTGAGCACTCAATAAAATCTGTCGAATGAATGGATGAATGAGGAAAGGTTTTTTTTAACAAAGCATAAACCCAAAAAACCCTGTAAATAAAGGTGTTTACATCAATATTAAGGATATCTCTTCAACACTATGAAAAGTCAACAGACTGATGACAGGCTCGGAGAATATATTTGCAATATCTAAATCAGACAAGAAATAGATATTTAGACTATATGGAGAGCTGCTGAAAAGCAACAAGAATAAGGCAGCAACCCAAGTAGAATAATGGGTAGTCTGGAAAATACAACTAACCCAAAAACATAAAGTGGACAAAAAATAGAGAGATGGATGATGCCAAGGGTTCATGGGATACAGGGAACCGTTAAGCAGTTCTAATGGACTGTAGACTGATCCAACCATTTTGGACAGCAAATTAGTAGTATTTAGTCAAATTATAAATACAGATACCAACTCCACTCCTGGCTCTTAATCCCAGAGAAATTCTCATATAAGGGCCCATGTATGAGGATGCTCCTTGAAACATTCTTTGTCATGCCAAGACAGGGAGGATGTCTGGTGACCATCACAGGAGAGTTTGGAGAATGGGAATACAAAAAGGGGATAAAAGGAAGTAAATAAATAAATAAAACAAGAAAAATGCCTTGTACAATGATTGTATGCTATGAACTGAGAAGTATAATGAACTGAACCTTCTGAAACTAAGACCCAGATGAAAATAAATTAAATTTAATTTAAAAAATAGCTGTCCAAGGTGATTTCTAAGTTTCTTTACTTACTCAAATGTTTATTCTCTTATTTTCATGCAGAATTAACCTTAAATTTTTTTTACGGTTAAGTGACAGCTTTATCAAAATATAATCAGCCACAATATAATACCACAAAATTCGTCCTTTTGAAGTGTACGATTCAGTGGTTCTTAGTATATTTACAGATAAATTTTTTAATAGTTTGAAAATGTTTTGCAAATTCATTTTGGTGTAAATAGTGTACTCTCAATCAGGATATACTTTGCATTTAAATCACTTTGCTTTAAAATCTGCTTTCAATCATCATCTTTCCTATGAACCTCTCTAGTTGCCTTAAGTGAAATGTTCTTGCCCTTTTTTATCCCCTAAAATACCTTCTTTATAATAACAATTATTGTTGATAATGATAAAAATTATAGTCTTCATTGAGACCCAGTCCCCATATTGCATCAGGGATGTTGTAGGATATAGAATAGAAACATCAAGTTCTTAGTGTTGCATTTGGCAGGGACCGGATATCAGATGCTTGGGGCTTAGATGCTAAAATAGCATCCATCAACTAGTCTCCACTTTTCACTGATGATATCTCTAAGGGAAACTGACAAGAAGTAACCCTGAATACTAATGTTCCAATGATAGAAGAATATCAGAACACTCTAAAGTGAAAGGCTAAATAACACGTAAAACTCATAAAGAAGGGTGTGGAATTACTTTCTCATATGGTTTTTAGAAAAATGCAATGGTTTCTCCTTTACATACCATGATATAAAGAGTCACAATTTGTTGAGAGCAAAATATTTGTTTCAAAATCATTTCATTTAGTACTCACCGTATGAATACATGTTTGTATAAAGCCTAAATGGGATCATAGAATAGTTTTGTTCACTACTTATTTTGCTCAGTACCCATTGAAGAAAGATCTTTTCATAATTCTGCCCAAAGGAAAAAAGATGGATATTTGATGACTTTCCAGGGCACCTTCTCACACTCAGTTTCTGAGATAAAGAGTTAGTAAGTAAACTGGAGGCAAAGGTTGCATTTATAATCACCCTTTTTGAACAGATGTCCTCAGTCTGTTGAGGCTACGAAAGATTCGAGCCTGTGGTTTTCTTCATGAGCTCTCTGAGGTGGGAGAAGCAGAGGGTAGGGTTTCGAGCAAAGGAAAGGAAAAGCAGAAGCAGAAAGGCTGAAAGGAAAAGCAGAAGCAGAAGTCAATTGTGTGTTTCCCTCTGCTCCCCTCAGGAAATGATTTTCTCCTCAGGCCAACTCCTGTGGTGGGGGCCGCTTTTCATTTTCTTATTTGTACTTAGAGTTGTGTGGTCCTCTGCATTTTTTAATACTCTTAAAGCTCTTTCAAATTCAATATCTTACTTGATTCTCACAACCACCCCACGAGATAAGTAGAACTATATTTTCACTTTACTCATGAGGTATCAAGGTTCAGAGAAGATAAGGCAGAGCCAGAACTCGAACCCTTTTGCCAGCTTTGAATGTAGTGTTATTTCTTTGCACCAGAATGAGTATTATGTTTCCTTCCTCTCCTTTCACCGCGTAAACCTCTCACCCCATGATTCCCTCACCCCATATCACCACCACCACTGTGTTCAAAAACCAGGTTTTAACATTTATTTTAAAATTAAATACAACCATGATTCTCATACAAAGTTATTATTTTAAAAAAAAAAAGAGAGAGAGAGGATAGCAGAAAAAGCAACGGGACAGAAGAGATCCTAAAAACTATAATTTGAGAAAATATTCCTGAAATGAAAGAAGTCTCAAAACTGTATATTGAAAGGGGACACCTCAGGGGACATAGTTCTGAGAACATCAACTTAGAACAGCCAACACCAAGATGTATGCTAGTAAAATTAGTTAGTGGACCTTGAATAAAAAGGAAAAAAAAATCATTTGGACATCTAGGAACCACCATCCCAACAACCAGAACAAAACAGGGCTTCCCTGGTGGCGCAGTGGTTGAGAGTCCGCCTGCCGATGCAGGGGACGCGGGTTCGTGCCCCGGTCCGGGAAGATCCCATGTGCCGCGGAGCGGCTGGGCCCGTGAGCCATGGCCGCTGAGCCTGCGCGTCCGGAGCCTGTGCTCCGCAACGGGAGAGGCCACAACAGTGAGAGGCCCGCGTACTGCAAAAAAAAAAAAAACAAATATAAATTAAAAAGTTACTTATAAAGGAAAAAAATCACATTTTCATTAGACTTTTTGATTGTGATGGCTTATGGTAGATGATAATGAAGTAAGTTACTTTCATTTAGAGACTAAAGGGAAAAAAGGAGTCAGCGATTTTATACCCAGCTGAAAGAACTTCCAAACATAAAGGCTATGGACAAACTGTTATGAATATGCAAGAAAGAATCCAAGGAATATTCTTTCCATGAACATTTCTTAAAGAATTTATTTGTAAACATGCTTTAGATAAAATAAGTTGAAAGACACTGACCAAAAAAAAAAAAAAAAATTAACCCTATGCTACCTACAAAAATATACCTAAAGTCAAGAGACTCAGAAAGATTAAAAAAAAAGATAGACAAAACTATGTCAAAGCAGGAGTTGCAATCTTATTTCCTGACAAGGTTGAAATCAGATCAAAATACAGTAGAAGTGACAAATAAGTTTTAACATAAAAGCTAAAGTTGCAGTGAAGATAGAACAGTTATTAATATGTACCCAATGACTCATTAACAGTTTTTATACATCAACAACTTTAGGAGATTCAAGGAGGAATACCCAGGAATATTACAACCCAAAATGTAAACGATACAACAATCTCTTTTATGAGTACCAATGGAAAACATATAGGGAATATTAGTAATCAGAATCCAGAGCACATTAAAATAATAATATACCATGACTAAATGAGATTGTTTGCAAAAAGGTTCAATATTTTTTAAAAATTGATTATTATAATTCATCTATTTATAGTGCTAGAAATAAAATTCATATAATCTCTCCACAGAAAAATGAAAAATATTTGAAAAATTTAATACCCATTCACAGTAAAACATACTCAGTAATGTAGGAATGGGTGGCTACTTGGTTAAAGAATGATGGTAGGTAAAGCTAGCTTCTTAATAATTAGAGAAACACCAAAGTCTTGTCTGCTAAATCTTGGAACAAGTAAAGGATGCCGACTATAATCATTATTATCTAATAATTAATTAGAATATTAGTTGACATATAATAATACAAAAAAGCTCTAAAGGCTAGAGAACTGGTGTACAAGAAGTAAATACTCTCTCTTTTTGTGAATGATATGATTATAAATCTGGAGAAACTAGAGTCAATGGGAAAACTGCAAAAATGTTATAAACATGTTATAAAACAAACCTTTAAAAGAATAGATTATACAAATATTCCAGAAGAAGATATAAAGGAAGACTTCATTTTAGACCCACCTTTTTCATGAATAGAAAAATTCAATACGGCAGAGATAAATTTAATCTAATATCAGTAAAAATACCATACTTTTTTTCCTTCGGCAAAACATGTTGGTTATAAAGTTTATTTGAAAGACACAGAGCAAAAATAGCCATTGAACTTCTGAAAAGAAGAACTCTGGGAAACACTCCCTTAAAGATTTTAATTTTTCAATGAATTTTGAAGGGTGAAGAAAATAAGACAATTATCTTTCAACAATACAAATACTAGACAGAATATTTAGCTACATTTTTCTTTTTGTTTATCTCCAATTCTTTCTCAAAGATGGAACTTTTATTTATAAGCAGATTTAGGTTTCAAAATATCCTCTAACATTCAGGAAGACTTTATTAAGTAGATGAATCTATGCTTTTTTTCCATGACCCTCCAGTTGGAAGAGACTTCTCATATTTGAACTAGGCCTAAATGTATTTTAAAAATAAACACAGACACAAATCAAATACGTTGACATTGTCTCTGTACATATTAATCATGAAGACATTGTGAGCTCTGCATAGAAAGTAAGTATAATATTGATGAAATAATGTTCCTCTTGGAAAATCTGTGTAACTGTAATATTAAGAAGGCAGGACGAAGAATAAGAGCTCCTTTAATATGTGGCTGGATTTACCCAATATCAAACATCTAAATAAATGACTCAAAGTTCAATTTATCATCCGTAGCTCTATGACTAGAATTTTTACTTTCATCTGTTTATAGTAAGATACTAATGACTGTAGACACTCTTCAAGGCCTTCTAATTTCAGGTACTTTTGAAATTTGCATTCTGAATTTTTTTCCCTTTAGGTTTTAAATCCTCTTTTGCATCCTCAAATTAATGTATGACTAATGCTACATTTCCCATGTTTCTGCCTTTCATACCATTTTATTGGTTGGCCATTTCTGTCTTTTAAAGTGGCAGGACTCTAATCGTTTTGGGTTTGAATATTCTCTTATTCATTCTGGTTTTAGTGACGATCTACTTTGCTGGGGGTTTTGTTTGTTTGTTTGTTTTCCAGGGCTTGTCTTTAGTACCAGGCTTATGGGACCCAACATCATAAGCTCCAAAGACACAAATGAGATAAGCTCCCCTGACTGTCCCCATCACAGGCAAAGGTCAAATTCACCAACTCCACGTGGGACTTTCCTATGAAGCAAATGACAATTTGCAATTAGAAAAATAAATACCAAAATATTAACAATAATCATTTCCTGGTGGTTGCCATGGTAACTTGTTTTTTAAACATTTCATCCCAGGACTTGTTTATTTTATAGCTGGAAGTTTATACATTTTGACCACCTTCACCCATTTCTCCCACCTCCCCCTTTTTAAAAAAAAGAAGTTTTGTGTTTTCCATGTTTTCTAATATTTCCGCAAATATTACTTCATCAGAAAAAGTGGGGGAATGTCACTGGTCTTTTGAGGACAGTATGACAAAATTTCTTACCTTCAAAAGGCAGAAAACACTTCCTTTTCCTCTAGCTCTTCCTGGCCACTTGTCTTCCCTGCTGTGTCTCTTGCAGTATTTCGAAGTGTTGACAACACTTTCATTTAAATTACAGTATATCCAATTACTTCTTATTAAGAAACTACAAGGTATTCTTGGTTTTCTAGGAGGATCAGATGGAGTAGAAGTATTCAAAATAAAGTATTCTCCACATTCAAGATATTTATAACTCCCCAGAGAGGACAAATGAAATAATTATAGAATATTATACAGCAGTAAAAATTGTGGACAGAAATGTGTGGTAAATGCTATAATTGCTTAGGCATTCAGAGAACATGGCCCATGCCCTCTCCCAGTATGCGTTTAGAACTTCCTTGGTGTTATAAATTGCCTAGGTTGCTTGTTAAACATACAGATTCCTGGGCCCCATTCCAGATTGATTAACTCAGAATCTCTAGAGAAGAGGCCTGGGGAAACGTTCTTTCCTAGTTGATTTCTGTTATCACAGAAGTTTGGGAAACTCTGAGCTAGAATGATCAGGGGAGATATTGGGAGCTGCCAGAACATGAGAAAAGCATTAAGAGATGGGCAGAAATTAGGCAGAAAGTTCACAGGACAAGTGTTCAGGAAGGCTTCTTGGAGGAAACATATCGGCAGGAAAAGGGAAACATACAACTAAATGAGTCCCTGGGTAAGTTGCAAAATTGTATTTTATAGAGGTGCTTAACCCTCAAAGTCCAAGGTTTTCTGGGTAATGAAAGTAATGTGACCTTAAGTACTCTCTCTCTCTCTCTCTCTTGCTTTCTCTCTAACTTGCTTACCCAGATTTTGAAATGAATACTGGAGACAGGAGGAAGCGTTCAATTCATTGGCAGAACCGCGAGAAGCTTTTATCCATTCACAGTAAGTCCAAATCATCCATCCTCATACAATTTTTCTCTGCCTTCCCAAAAGGATGAATATAAATCATGAGAGATAATTTGCAAAGAAGGCTATTTAAAACTGCGGCCGAGCAGTTCATGCATTACGATAATTCACTTCGGTGTAAAATTCAATTATTACTGACAAATAAAAGTTAGTAACTTAACCGTTATAAAGAACAGAGGAACAAGTAAATTAGGGGATTCCCAAGTCTTTTAATCGCCACCCCCCAGTGATTCCAGAAGATTCTCAAACCTTGTAAAAGCTTTAAAAAGACTCTCATCCTTATTATCCTGGGATAGAATTCCTCCCATCAGTTTATTTTAAAAGTAATAAATGTGTAAATACATGCTGTAAGTTTATAGACTGGTGCAATTCTGTAGCATTTTTTAATCCAGCCTAACTGTTCTGAAAATTTGGTCTTAATTTTTCCCCATCTGGCACAGACCAAAGAGAGAACCACAGCCCATTTGTTGAAGGCCCTGACATCTGCTGATTTGTCAGTTTTGTTTAGTTAAAATGGATTTACGTTTGTGAGGAAGGGGCCCTTCAGAGGAGCTAGCACTGGAGAAAATTAGTTATACTTTTACCAACATTAACTCCCCTGAATTTGCATTAATTGTGATACGCTTTGTGACTGGGGAAACCACTTCACGGATTTGGTGAATTGGGGATGTTTTCATAAATCAAAATGAATTCTAAAAGGGAGGGTGGGTGTGACAGAGGGCGCAGTCTGGGATGCCGTACGCTTGGGGCAAACGAGGCAGCCCTGTTGCCTGCCGGGCCGGCGCTGAGTCCTGGTTCTGATGAACAAGCAGAAATTCTAAAGAGCTGGAATTTGTCCTTCCTCTCATTATAGTTTCCCATTTTGGGTAGTTAGTATGCATTTAATCCATGCATATTTGTATTGGAGTCCACTGTTCTATCCAGACCCCAAAGGAGTTGCTACTCAACGGTCTTCACAGCTCAGCATTTTTTTTTTTTTTTGCACTGAGGAAGAAAGCTGGTCAACCAGTTTATAAAATGCTGACAGAAATACACAGTACTTTAGAGAGCCTCTGTGCACAGTCTTCAAGATGAAATGCCCTACATCTCTTGTTTCAATTCATCCTTCAGAAATGGTTGGCCTCGTAGAGAAAAGCTGTAAAGATATGGCGAGCAATGAATTATTTGCAAGCAGTATAAAAATGGTGATAAACCTTTTAAAACTTGTATCTATAGAGCAGGCACTTCAGAAAGTAAATAGGTATTATAACACATCTTGGGGTCCCCCCCCACTCTTACATGTATTTCTTTTCAAAGGGAAGAAAGTCTGACTAGGTAGCTGGCCTTTAAGCCTTCAATTAATTGAACAAAGATTTTTAAATTGTTCAATTGGTTTCATTAGGAAGTGTACAATGAAATAATAAAGTAAAACAAATGATATAAAGCAGAGCCACTAATTAGCTCTACATGATTGATATAGCTTTGGACCAGGCATTTGATCTCAAACAAAATGCAGTTCCTTGTTAAGAGGATTTTTAATTGATGTGCAGAGAGGTATTAGATGATGTTGGAAAATAATTACTCCAAAGCTATTCATGCATTTGGCTGAACATAACAAATGAAGTTTGGGCACTGGATCTGGCGAAGTGGACACATGCTAATTAATAATGAGAAGAGCAAGCATCTTCCAGGCGTTTTTAACCCAGTATTTGCTAGGAGATTGCTTAGCAATTATGTACCATAATGAGGTTGTCATATAAACAAGATTAACATTACTCAGATGTCAGATGAGATTTCAAATTCATGCAACCCGTATGTATTTTCTGGTTGTTATAGATTGTAATGCAGAGCTAACCAATCAGGATTGCTGCTCTAAGTTCAGGTATGATTAAGGAAACATCCTAAGGAGATGGTGAATCTTTGCTAGTTTCCGATGGCCTGAAGAAGACGGTCCTCTTAGAATAAATAGGCAGATTCGCTTGAGCTTGTGTCAAAGCACCAATACATAAGAAAAAAAAGAAAAAAGAGCTTTTTGCAAAGAAATGAATATTGACTAGGGTAAATATGCTCTTCATCTCTAAAAACTTGATGAGCATATGCACCGAGTTACACATAATTTGTTAAATCTGACAGGAACGTTAAATTAGCATTTGGTTGGTTTTGGCCAAATTCTTTGCTCAGAAAAATGTGTGCATGTTGACATGAAATTAGAGGGACTTATGGGTGAATATCTGAAGGAGGAATTTGTCTTTCTTTGTTTTATATAAGGCTGATTTGCCACCCTCCCAAAACTGGTAGAAGACAAAGCTAACAGGATATGTCTATTTTTCCTTTTAAACATCTTTATTGGAGTATAACCACTTTACAATGGTGTGTTAGTTTCTGCTTTATAACAAAGTGAATCAGCTATACATATACATATATCCTCATATCCCCTCTGTCTTGTGTCTCCCTCTCACCCTCCCTATCCCACCCTGCTAGGTGGTCACAAAGCACCAAGCTGATGTCCCTGTGTTATGCAACTGCTTCCCACTAGCTATTTTACATTTAGTAGTGGATGTAAGTCCATGTCACTATCTCACTTCGTCCCAGCTTAACCCCCCCCCCCACCTTGTCCTCAAGTACATCCTCGATGCCTGTGTCTTTATTCCTGTCCTGCCCCTAGGTTCTTCAGAACCATTTTTTGTTTTTGTTTTTTTTAGATTCCATATATGTGTGTTAGCATATGGTGTTCGTTTTTCTCTTTCTGACTTACTTCACTCTGTATGACAGACTCTAGGTCCATCCACCTCACTACAAATAACTCAATTTCGTTTCTTTTTATGGCTGAGTAATATTCCATTCTATATATGTGCCACATCTTCTTTATCCATCCGTCAATGGACACTTAGATTGCTTCCATGTCCTGACTATTGTAAATAGAGCTGCAATGAACATTGTGGTACATGACTCTTTTTGAATTATGGTTTTCTCAGGGTATATGCCCAGTAGTGGGATTGCTGGGTTGTGTGGTAGTTCTATTTTTAGTTTTTTAAGGAACCTCCATACTGTTCCCCATAGTGGCTGTATCAATTTACATTCCCACCAACAGTGCAAGAGGGTTCCCTTTTCTCCACACCCTCTGCAGCATTTATTGTTTGTAGATTTTTTGATGATGGCCATTCTGACCAGTGTAAAGTGATACCTCATTGTAGTTTTGATTGGCATTTCTTTAATGATAACTGATGTTGAGCATCCTTTCATGTGTTTGTTGGCCGTCTGTATATCTTCTTTGGAGAAATGTCTATTTAGGTCGTCTGCCCATTTTTGGATTGGATTGTTTGTTTTCTTGATATTGAGCTGCATGAGCTGCTTGTAAATTTTGAGATTAATGTTTTGTCAGTTGCTTCATTTGCAAATATTTTCTCCCATTCTGAGGGTTGTCTTTTGGTCTTGTTTATGGTTTCCTTTGCTGTGCAAAAGCTTTTAAGTTTCAAAAGGTCCCATTTGTTTATTTTTGTTTTTAGTTCCATTTCTCTAGGAGGTGGGTCAAGAAGGATCTTGTGGTGATTTATGTCATAGAGTGTCCTGCCCATGTTTTTCTCTAAGAGTTTTATAGTGTCTGGCCTTACATTTAGGTCTTTAATCCATTTTGAGTTTATTTTTGTGTATGGTGTTAGGCAGTGTTCTAATTTCATTCTTTTACATGTAGCTGTCCAGTTTTTCCGGCACCACTTATTGAAGAGGCTGTCTTTTCTCTATTGTATATCCTTGCTTCCTTTATCAAAGATAGGTGACCATATGTCCGTGGGTTTATCTCTGGGTTTTCTATCCTGTTCCATCGATCTATATTTCTGTTTTTGTGCCAGTACCAACTGTCTTGATTACTGTAGCTTTGTAGTATAGTCCTAAGCCTGGGAGCCTGATTCCTCCAGCTCCATTTTTCTTTCTCAAGATTGCTTTGGCTCTTCAGGGTCGTTTGTGTTTCCATACAAATTGTGAAATTTTTTGTTCTAGTTCTGTGAAAATTGCCCTTGGTAGTTTGATAGGGATTGCATTGAATCTGTAGATTGCTTTGGGTAGTATAATCATTTTCACAGTGTTGATTCTTCCAATCCAAGAACATGGTATACCTCTCCATTTGTTTATATCATCTTTAATTTCTTTCATCAGTGTCTTTTTTTTTTTTTTTTTTTTGCAGTACGCGGGCCTTTCACTGTAGTGGCTTCTCCTTTTGTGAAGCACAGGCTTTGGACGCACAGGCTCAGCGGCCATGGCTGACAGGCCCAGCCGCTCCACGGCATGTGAGATCTTCCCGGACTGGGGCATGAACCCGTGTCCCCTGCATCGGCAGTTGGACTCTCAAACACTGCGCCACCAGGGAAGCCCTCATCAGTGTCTTATAGTTCTTTGCATGCAGGTCTTTTGTCTCCTTAGGTAGGTTTATTCCTAGGTATTTTATTCTTTTAGTTGCAGTGGTAAATGGGAGTGTTTCCTTAATTTCTCTTTCAGATTTTTCATCATTAGTGTATAGGAATGCAAGAGATTTCTGTGCATTAATTTTGTATCCTGCTACATTACCACATTTATTGATTAGCTCTAGTAGTTTTCTAGTAGCATCTTTGGGATTCTCAATATATAGTATCGTGTCATCTGCAAAAGAGTGACAGTTTTACTTCTTCTTTTCCAATTTGGATTCCTTTATTTCTTTATCTTCTCTGATTGCTATGGCTAAAACTTCCAAAACTATGTTGAATAATAGTGGTGATAGTGGACAACCTTGTCTTGTTCCTGATCTTAGAGGAAATGGTTTCAGTTTTTCACCATTGAGAATGATATTGGCTGTGGATTTTCATATATGGCCTTTATTATGTCGAGGTAAGTTCCCTCTATGCCTACTTTCTGGAGAGCTTTTATCATAAGTAGGTGTTGAATTTTGTCAAAAGCTTTTTTTCATCTATTGAGATGATCATATGGTTTTTCTCCTTCAATTTGTTAGTATGGTTTACCACAATGATTGATTTCTGTATATTGAATAATCCTTGCATTCCTGGGATAAACCCCACTTGATCATGGTGCATACTTTTAATGTGCTGTTGGATTCTGTTTGCTAGTATTTTATTGAGGACTTTTGCACCTCTGTTCATCAGTCATATTGGCCTGTAGTTTTCTTTCTTTGTGACATCTTTGTCTGGTTTTGGTATCAGGGGGATGATGGCCTCCTAGAATGAGTTTGGGAGTGTTCCTCCCTCTGCTATATTTTGGAAGACTTTGAGAAGGATAGGTGTTAGCTCTTCTCTAAATGTTTGATATAATTCGCCTGTGAGGCCATCTGGTCCTGGGCTGTTGTTTGTTGGGAGGTTTTTAATCACAGTCTCAATGTCAGTGCCTGTGATTGGTCTGTTCATATTTTCTGTTTCTTCCTGGTTCAATCTTGGATGGTTGTGCTTTTCTAAGAATTTGTCCATTTCTTCCAGGTTGTCCATTTTATTGGCATATAGTTGCTTGTAGTGATCTCTCATGATCCTTTGTATTTCTGCAGTGTCAGTTGTTACTCTTCCTTTTTCATTTCTAATTCTGTTGATTTCAGTCTTCTCCCTTTTTTTCTTGATGAGTCTGGCTAATGGTTTACCAATTTTGTTTATCTTCTCAAAGAACTAGCTATTAGCTTTATTGATCTTTACTATTGTTTCCTTCATTTCTTTTTATTTCTGATCTGATCTTTATGATTTCTCTCCATCTGCCTTCTTTGGGATTATTTTGTTCTTCTTTCTCTAATTGCTTTAGGTGTAAGGTTAGGTTGTTTATTTGAGATATCTCTTGTTTCTTGAGGTAGGATTGTATTACTATAAACTTCCCTCTTAGAACTGCTTTTGCTGCATCCCATAGGTTTTGGGTCATGGTGATTTCATTGTAATTTGTTTCTAGGTATTTTTGATCTTTGATCTCTTCAGGATCTCTTGGTTATTTGCTAGCATATTGTTTAGCCTACATGTGTTTGTATTTTTTACAGATTTTTTCCTGTAATTGATATCTAGTCTCATAGCGTTGTGGTTGGAAAAGATACTTGATACGATTTCAATTTTCGTAAATTTACTGAGGGTTGATTTGTTACCCAAAATATGATCTATCCTGGAGAATGTTCCATGAACACTTGAGAAGAAAGTGTATTCTGTTGTTTTTGGATGGAATGTCCTATAAGTATCAATGAAGTCCATCTTGTCTAATGTATCATTTAAAGCTTGTGTTTCCTTATTTATTTTCATTTTGGATGATCTGTCCATCGGTGAAAGTGGGGTGTTAAAGTTCCCTACTATGTTTGTGTTACTGTCAATTTCCCCTTTTATGGCTGTTAGCATTTGCCTTATGTATTGAGGTGCTCCTATGTTGGGTGCATATATATTTACAATTGTTATATCTTCTTCCTGGATGGACCCCTTGATCATTATGTAGTGGCCTTCTTTGTCTCTTGTAATAGTCTTTATTTTAAAGTCTATTTTGTCTAATATGAGAATTGCTACTCCAGCTGTTTTTTGATTTCCTTTTGCACGGAATATCTTTTTCCATCCCATCCCTTTCAGTCTGTATGTGTCCCTAGGTCTGAAGTGGGTCTCTTGTAGACAGCATATATATGGGTCTTGTTTTTGTATCCATTCAGCCAGTCTGTGTCTTTTGGTTGGAACATTTAATCCATTTACATTTAAGGTAGTTATCTGTATGTATGTTCCTATTCCCATTTTCTTAATTGTTTTGGGTTTGTTACTGTAGGTCTTTTCCTTCTCTTGTTTTTCCTGCCTAGAGAAGTTCCTTTAACATTTGTTGTAAAGCTGGTTTGGTGGTGCTGATTTCTCTTAGCTGTTGCTTGTCTGTAAAGGTTTTCATTTCTCCATTGAATCTGAATGAGATCCTTGCTGGATAGAGTAATCTTGGTTGTAGGTTTTTCCCTTTCATCACTGTAAATATGTCCTGCCACTCCTTTCTGGCTTGCAGAGTTTCTGCTGAAAGATCAGCTGTTAACCTTATGGGGATTCCCTTGTGTATTATTTGTTGTTTTTCCCTTGCTGCTTTTAGTAATTTTTCTTTGTGTTTAATTTTTGGTAGTTTAATTAATATGTGCCTTGGTCTGTTTCTCCTTGGATTTATCCTGTATGGGACTCTGTGGTTCCAGGACTTGATTGACTATTTTCTTTCCCATATTAGGGAAATTTTCAACTATAATCTCTTCAAATATTTTCTCAGTCCCTTTCTTTTCCTCTTCTTCTTCTGGGACTCCTATAATTTGAATGTTGTGCATTCAATATTGTCCCAGAAGTCTCTGAGACTGTCCTCAATTCTTTTCATTCTTTGTTCTTTATTCTGCTCTGCGGTAGTTATTTCCACTATTTTATCTTCCAGGTCACTTATCTGTTCTTCTGCCTCAGTTATTCTGCTATTGATTCCTTCTAGAGAATTTTTAATTTCATTTATTGTGTTGTTCATCATTGTTTGCTTGCTCTTTAGTTCTTCTAGGTCCTTGTTAAATTTTTCTTGTATTTTCTCCATTCTGTTTCCAAGATTTTGGATCATCTTTACTATCATTACTCTGAATTCTTTTTCAAGTAGACTGCCTATTTCCTCTTCATTTGTTAGGTCTGGTGGGTTTTTGCCTTGCTCCTTCATCTGCTGTGTGTTTCTCTGTCTTCTCATTTTGCTTAACTTACTGTGTTTGGGGTCTCCTTTGCGCAGGCTGCAGGTTCGTAGTTCCTGTTGTTTTTGGTGTCTGTCCCCAGTGGCTAAGGTTGGTTCAGTGGGTTGTGTAGGCTTCCCAGTGGAGGGGACTGGTGCCTGTGTTCTGGTGGATGAGGCTGGATCTTGTCTTTCTGGTGGGCAGGTCCATGTCTGGTGGTGTGTTTTGGGATGTCTGTGACCTTATTATGATTTTAGGCAGCCTCTCTGCTAATGGGTGGGGTTGTGTTCCTGTCTTGCTCGTTGTTTGGCATAGGGTATGCAGCACTGTTGCTTGCTGTTTGTTGAGTGGAGCTGTGTCTTAGTGTTGAGATGGAGATCTCTGGGAGAGCTTTCGCCGTTTGATATTACGTGGAGCTGGGAGGTCTCTGGTGGACCAATGTCCTGAACTCTGCTCTCCCACCTCCAAGGCACAGGCCTGACACTCAGCTGGAGCACCAAGCCCCTGCCAGGGACACAGGTCAGAAGAAAAGGGAGAAAAAAGCAAACAAGCAAACAAGAAAGAAAGGAAGGAAGGAAGGAAGGGAGGGAGGGAGAAAGAAAGAAAGAGAAAAGTTATTAAAATAGAAAATTATTAAAAATTGAAAAGTAATAAAATGAAAAAGAGTGAAAGAAGGGAGCAACCAAACCAAAAAACAAATCCACCAATGATAACAAGCGCTAAAAACTATACTAAAAAAAAAAAAAAAAGAGGGAAAGAGGCTTCCCTGGTGGCGCAGTTGTTGAGAGTCCGCCTGCTGATGTGGGGGACGCGGTTCGTGTCCCGGTCCAGGAGGGTCCCACATGCCATGGAGCGGCTGGTCCCATGGGCTGTGGTCGCTGGGCCTATGTGTCCGGAGGCTGTGCTCCACAACGGGAGAGGCCACAGTGGTGAGATGCCTGCATACCACACACACACAAAAAAATTCATGTGACTCAAATTTTCTCCACAGATTCTTAAAGTACTGAAAATTTGATGTTTTCCCATTAAATGATGATATACATGTACTAAAGACTTCCTGTATTTTGCCAGACTAAAAAAATGTATGTATGTGTTGTGTATATTTATGTGTAGATTGTGTATGTTTGTGTGTGTATAGTGGATGTGTGTATAGAGTGAGAGAGGGACCAGAGTCAGAGTTGGGGGAGAACTTCCATACTACTAACAAGTTTCTCAGTTTCTTCATGAAGCATTACCGCTCACCCTAGTTCCTACACAGTTCTCTTTACCTGGAGTGGTACTTCGATAAATGTGTGAGTGTGTGCTTTTGTGTTTGTACCCGAATTTTATTTACAAAGGTTCTTTTTCTAAAAGAATAGATTTAAAGGCTCTGTCCTGTGATTATTCTTTGTTAAAGTTATCCTTGATTATCTTGATCATGAAAATTTATTTCTTTGCTACTCAATATTTGATTTTTAAAAACCTAATAAATTAACTTTCTAATAGAAAACCTCAGAAAATGGACAGCGGTTATTGTAGGACACTGCATGCCTTGATCATGTCTCATTTCAGTCCTGATCTCTGTTTTGGGGTTTACTGCACAGTTTCTGCAGCACAATGCAGAGACTAGAGGACGAAGGCACTGAGCCCAGGGGCTGCCCAGGCTCCGTGGGGACAATAGAGCCTATAGTAAGGTCAGGAGCACAGGGCAGGTTAGCGTGCTGTGAGAGGTCCCAATCTTGTTTGAACGGAGTTATATGCAGATCACATCACTGTGGCCTGTAAGATTCGTAGGGTTTAGGTAGGTGAATAGGAATGTAAAGGAATTCTGGTGGAAAAGGGTGCTTCTTTCCCCAAATAAAAGAAGGAAGCATTCATTATGAAGATAGTAATGATCAATTGCTTTGCTGCCCAGTACTATGGAGACTGTAACAGAAGTGAAGGAGTGAAATGTGAAACCCAAGGAGTAAGCTGCCTTCCAACCAAAGGACAGGTCTCTAGTTATGCTCTGTGAACTTGGAGATATTTAAGTAGGGCTTGAGAAGGCCCTTTCCTCTTGGGTTAAGCATTGAACCATCTGAATAAATACTACAGAGCAAAAATGAACAAACAGAAAAATCCCTGGAATCTAAGTGAAAGGTTGAGCCTGTCTTAAGTACGATTGTTGATTATATTCTAACAGTGTCTGGAGGAAATGCTGAGAATGTTTAAAGATTCTTCTGTATTTAAAATCTAAGTAATTACATGGATTATTATACTTTATAATGTAAAGTGACAGGAGATTTATGACAACATAATTACAAATTACGGCCACATTAAATAATATGAATAGAAGTAAGACCAGAAGGAAATAAACCACAATGTCAGTATCAGTTTTGTTAGAGTAATGAGACTGAGTCACTTACCCCTTCTTTTACAAACTGCCCATAAATTTTTAAAATTATTTGTATAATGAACACATAAAAAAGAGAATTTACTGCACTAACCAGACCAAAGTGAGAAAGCTTCCAGAAAAGCAGTTGGTAATTCTCATTGTTCTGTGTAACTGGAAACTCCAAGCTGACTGCTACCGTTCAACAATCTTCTGTGGTCTCAAAGAATTTCAAAGTGAGTTGTCATCTTTACTTGTGAGAGTACGTGATATTTTTCACTGGACTTGTTGGATGATAAGTGCACAGGTTGGTTTCTACACCTCCACATAGATGCCATGACGTTAATAGGCAACTGATATCTTTATAAGACCTAGTCTTGGCAGCACTGAGCAAATCTGGCTGCCCGAGAAAGGAGCAGTTGTCCCAAAGTCACTGCCTGTGGGACAAGGGACAGCTTTTGCTCCCCATCACCCATGAAAGGCAGCATCAGATGAGATTTAAAAGCAGCTCTGAAACATGATTGAAGATTTAAAGAAAACTATTTGCTGGCAGGTATCTTTCTTTCATGCAAAGACGATCACATGGATAAGAATCCTTCCTTTGGGCAAGAAAGAGCATTGGGAAGATGAAGTTTCTTTCTGCGATTCACTTAACATCAGACTTTAAACTACTACATAGTCAGAGGCTCTCAGAGTGTGTGGACCTGGACCAGTAGCATCAGCATCACCTGGGAACCTGTAAGAAATGCAGAATCTCAGACATAATGGATCTGAAACTCTGGAGTGGGACCCAGCAATCCATTTTTATAAGACATCCACGTGATTCTGGTTTCGGCTTCCTAAAATTTAAGAACCATTGATGTAAGTGTAATGGCAAAGGGCACGACTTTTGAATCAATACTTGGGTTTAGATCCTGACGCTATCCCTTCCTAACTGGGTGAACTTAGTGCCAGAGGGAAGTGGCTGGGAGGAAGGCATGGAATTTCAAGAATATCAACAGGCGTTGTCATCGTCGTTGAATAGGAAAAACACAAGTAAAGAATTTGAATTATTTTGAACTTTATTTCTTATTAATGGGGTCTATTTCTTTAATCAGTCAGGCTAGAGTTTTAGGGTGATAGCTTTGTAAGTGTTATTTATTAAAATTTTAAAAAATAAAAAGAGTTGAGGAGTATATTTTTTTGAGAGAAAACCATGTCATGATTTTCCATGAATAGTTATGTTCCAACGACACAGGAGCCCTAGAAAGAAAACTCCACAGGTAAAATAGTTCATAAAAGGTGAGAAAACAGAAGGAAACAAGATCTGGCCTTGGGATCTATAAAAAATGTAGGTCATCATCTCGGAATGGAATGAAACGGAAAGATTACCAGGGAGAGACCTGTGTCCTGACAAAAATTCAGCACACAACTGGGAAGCACGGGTTTTAAACTAATCATTTTCTAACTCACCTTCCACAGCTTTTGCCTGGACTGTGGTAGCAGGGGCAGCTACATAATTTGCAGGACATGGTGCAAAATAAAAATGCAAGACTTTTAGTTCAAAAAGTAGAAACAATTTGCCATTAAAGGTATTAAAATATAAGTTTTTTTCCTTTCCTCTGTTCTCTCTCTCAACTTGTCAAGGTGTTTTTTTAATTCGCTATTTAATGTTGTTCTAAGTAAAGAAAAATTAAGTCTGTATTATTAACGAAGATTTTCTTGTTCATCTTTATATTGTACAATGTCCTTTTAAAATGCAAGTATCAAAACATTTATTTCCCACGTGGGATCACTGAACTTACACAACAGTTTTTCGTGGCTTGTCTCTGGACGGTGCCTCAAATCGGCCAGAAAAGACAAAAGCCATCCAGATTCAGGATTGTTGGAAGGAGGAGTCTCTCTCAAGGCACAAGAGAGACGTGAAACAATGCTCCTTCCTGCGGGTACTCTTGGGGTGAGCACAGACTCTCCAGGCACCTGGAGGATCCCTTGCAACTCAGGGAAACTGAGTCCACTCCAGCCTGACAACTGCTGGTTCCCTGCTCCAGCCAGGGACTGGATTTATAAACTGGGCCCCAGCCAGGGTGGGAAGATAAGCTAGGGATCTCCCTTTCCCATAGATTCACTGCCCCAGCCCACAGCAGATGACCATCTCCAAGCACAAGGGAGCACCAAGTACCTGGATGGAGACGAGCATCACTGCCGAGTTGCCCATAGAATGTGCTACGACCCTATCTTGCCCAACCTTGACCTTCCTAGGCCCCCGGGGGTGCGTGTGTGTACAGAAGTGGGTGGAAGGCAGCAATGGTCTTACCTGGCAGGGGGTGGGGACAGTGAGGCCAATTGGGGCCAGGTACCCCCAGGAGGTGGGGCCCACGTAGAGGGGGAGGGCTGCCAAAAAGGTGGGAGGTGCATGTGCAAGGCCCCGTGTT